>NW_005434616.1:17150-116801 GCF_000315625.1 Guillardia theta CCMP2712
CTCACGAACTTCTTCTCTCAGCTCCCAATTCTCCTGCGCTCTCTCTCAATGTAAGCACATCGCAAACTCGCACCAACCTGCTCCAACTTCGCACTCCGCTCCTCCAGCTTCTTTCTGTCGCTCTCACCTCCACCTCCCGCTTGACCCACGGCAGCAGGAGCTTCTCGCTGGTGGTTGTGAGAAGAGGAGGCGTCGTGAGACTGCTCGAGGAAGAGGCAGAGATGCTCGAGGGAAGCCAGTCCTCGCTGATGGCAACAAGCCTGCAACCTGAAGAGCATGTCAAGACAATAAGACAAAGCCAGCACAAGCCCAAGCACAAGCGCAGCGCCCTGCTTGTTGTGTTGTCGAGGAGAGAGAGTGGGCGATAGGGGGTGGTTGAGGCAGTCAGGTACAATATTCATAGGGGGGGTAGTCAGACACAAAAGGCAACTGGAAAGGTATATAGGGAAATAGGGGGTTGAAGGGGTGCCAAATAGGGGTGGGGGATGATTTCCATGGGGGTACCAGAGCAAGGGGGTGGTTTTGATTTGGAAACAGGGGTGGAATCGGAAATTCATATCATCCCAAGGGTCTCTGGTTTGAACAGTCAAATTATCGGAAAGTTCAAAAATTGTACCCTAAATTGGAGATATTTGTGGCAACTTTTCGATTGACAGCAGATATTTTGTGTGCACAGCATTTCAAAAAAATCAAACATGAGGTCAACGAGTACCCCCGGCGGTGAAATCGGAGAGCGGAAAACCAGCCGATGGCATATCAAGATTTTGTTTCTTTTACAGATATTTTTTTTTAGGGTGTCAGGTAATTCGGACTCGACGTACGGTATGTACCGCAACCGTCTGGTGATCATGATGGAAGCGCTATAGTGTCTCCTACTAGCTCCATGCTGCCTGCCCACGAGTTTCAGGCGGAGACATCCGAATCACTTCCACCTTTCTTGCTCATCGCCCTCAACATCACCAGGTCCGAAGCCAACTGGTTGAGAGTCAACTTGAGATACAGGAAGGGGAATAGCAGGCAATGACGACTTCTCTGCAAACAGCTTTCGTGTTGAACAACTCATCTTCAAGATCCTGCACAATTTGATTGTTACACCATGCTCAAATCAAATTTGGACTTGACGGAAACCTCATTTCTTCTAAGCAAGTCTTCCATAGCCTTCTACTTGCTCCAATCACAGACTTTTACGCAAAAGGAAGGACGATCATTACTTGATCTTTGTCGACCCTCGACTTAAAGTCCAAGAGCTGCACTTCACTTTTCTTCATGGTTTCTTCCAGTCTGTCTAACATCTCGAATGCCTATTCATGCAGCATGTCACAAGAGCCGCTTTAGATTCGAAATGCCTTTGCAATAGAGCTGTTCACTTCTTCCCCAACGACGATGGTCGAATCCTTTTCTAGTTTCAGAACCTCTTTCTTTTTGTCTTCAAACAGAGCATTTCTTCTGCGGCGAATCATGAGAGCAATGGAGACCAGGACAGTCATGACAAGTAACGTCAACACAACCTGCATTGTGAAATCAGCAAACCCTCGCTTGTAAATATCAAACGGTTCTACAATTACCATCTCAAGGGAGAACAGTCCCATAAAAACAGACTTGCATTGGTCTGAATGAACGTAGTTGGATTTGTAATCTGTGCAAGACGTTATCATCAAGAGTTGCTTTATATTCATATTCTATTGCCTTGCAGAGTCTTGTTCATGGCGACCAGAGCTTGCTCTGCTTGCTCCCTCTTCACCTCCACCGTTTCTACAATTTTCCGCAGAGCCTCTATCTGACTGACGAGGAAGCCGTCATCTGATGCAGGGACCCCGATACAAGTGCTATCCACTCCATTATGTTGCTGCTCTGCACCCCGACGATCCGGAGCTCCAGTGCGACTCTCTCGCATCGTCCACGTCCCTTCCGTCACCGTCTTGCCACCCCCCGTCTCCAACATCTTTCTCCGTTCGCCCTTGATCATCATCCACAAGATGCCTGCTCCGCATGCCCCTCGCACCAGCTGCTGTGCCCTGTGGTGCACTCCCGCCATTTTTGCCGCTCTCGAGTGGAATTGGGGATTTGCAAGGTAGGGGTGGTCACATAGAGTCTTCTTTTATCGAAAAGGGGGGTGGGGGTGGGGGGTGACGAGGCTAGTCAGAGTTGCTAGCTAGCTAGCTAGGTACTGCACGTATCGACGCCCCGAGATGACAAAGAGCAGCACCGGGTATGCCAGCCAACTCGGGCAACAGTGGCTGGTTTAAAACCAATATTTTATATTAAAGGTACAAAAAGTAAACCACGGAGTACTGATCGAGATTGTATTGATCTGTATTATTTTGTATTGTAATATACTAAAATGTTTTATCTTTGTGAAGAAAATTTTGTGTTTTGCCATATATCAAATTTACATATTTGTAGGGAGTAAAACCGCCATTTTTTATTATATCCTCTCGGTGACGACTCGGAGAATGGCCGGTCGGAGACGGGGGTGTACCCTTTGGAATACTCTTTTATAGGGGTGGGGGTGATATATATTGACGTTTGGACCCCTATTTTTATTAATTAAGATTGGGGTCCAATTTTATCGAGGTGGGTATATTGCTATTTGATGTGCCGGACCATCGGTCGGCAAGGGGGTAGTGCTTCAGCACACTACACCCGTGTACCAGCCTGTGATCCGAGGGGTGAGGTGGGGGTGGGGTACTGACGGAGATAGAGTTCAGTCATCAGTGGGGTGGGGGGTCCAAGAACCAAAATGTTGGCGTATCGGAAGCGGGGAGGGAAGCCGAATAAGGGGGTAGGGGGTACGATCAACTGATACAGCAAGGGGTAGTGTTACTTCTTAAACCGGTACACAGGACTCTGCATTTTGATTTCAACCTCAAATTGTTTTAAAAGATTTTGAAAATATTTACAATAAATACATTCACTATGGCTAAAACTTGATAGGAATTTGATCGGTCACCGGTAGTAGGAATTCAAGTGGGGTCTTCCATCGAAATTGACCCTACATGGTGGGTAGGGTCAGACCCCGCCAATGTCAAAGGAACAAAGGGAACTCCGACCGAAAGTCCCAACAGAGCAAGCGACTGAGAAGGAACGGGAGCCAGGGAAACAACGGATCGATGGTGCAGTTGGGTGGCGAGGATATGAGGGGAACAGGGAGGAACGGTGAGAGGACATGAGGATGAGAGCTTGTAGTTGATCAAAGGAGGAAGTGAGGGAGGAAGACAAACTCAGAGTGTTCGAAGTAGGAGGGAGGGAAGGAGGGAGGGAAGCGAGTTTGATGTTATGCACCCACCGGGATTTGAAGGATGACGAAGAGGGAATCAGAGATAGGGAGGAAGTGAGGCAACCAAGTGGGGAACAGGGTCGGATGTGAAAGAAGTACAGGCGATTGTGCTGGCGAACTGAGTTTCGGAGCGAAAGATTCTGTTCTGGCAACTTTTTAATGATCTGCTCAGCAAGGAAAGAGCTGAAATATCATCAAGAGAATTTGATGGTATCGCAAATCTGTACAACCCATATGAGTCACGAAGAAGGAGATGTCGGAAAGGTTGTGAGAGAGTGATGGAGTTGCGAGGAATCGAGGAAATAAACCAGTACGAGATGGACATGTGGGGATTGCAGAGTAGTATCAACGGTGACTCGAGGTAGATCAATCATGACCTTGTCTGTTTGCAGGTCTTTAGGTCAACATTTTATCAGAAGCACCGTACGATGGCCCCATGCATGAGAATCGAGAATATCATCGCCTGTGATTCAAACTTGGCCTCAGAGGCTACCTCAGACGACTGGATGCATGTCGACCAGAAGGATCTGCAGACTGTGCTGCCGAAGATGAAGACTTTCCTTCCGAATGTTAACGAGCATCCTGCATCCAGCGGCACTTGCTCTGATGTAGCTGTGGTGCATGATTCAAGCGTATTGACACAATTGCATGTGCTGGCTACCTGCTGCTCCAGTCAGTCGCCACAGACTCTTCCCAGCTTGAAACTGCTGATCCACCAGGCCTCTCAACACAAGCTGGGTGGCTCCAACGCCGCATGGCTTGCTCAACCTGTGAGCTCGTCGAGCCTCAGTGCATTCAAGCCCGTCCATGCGACTATGTTGTGGAAGAATCAGCTAGTTGATCCCAAGCTGCTGCAGGCGTCTAGCGGTCTCGCTGCGCCAACGCCCTCCTTCATCCCCACCAGCATCCAAGATCAAGCATTGCGTCCGGCAAAGCGACTCCGTTCGCAAACCCTGACGGCCAAAGATGCGGTGGAGATTTACAGCAAGAGGCCGGCTATTGTAAGTGCAGTTCTGATGAATGGAACTCACGCCGCTAAGGTATGTCCACCTTCTCCTCCTCGCCACCAGCATGTTGACGTCGATGCAGTTCGCCAAAGCTTATCATGTCGCGACAAACACGATCCGAGACATCTGGAATCGACGGAGCTGGGTTACCGTCACATACCCCTACTGGACACCTGAGGTAACCGGGAGGACGGGTAGTGAGGTAGACTTTGACCGTCGTTGCAGGAGCACAAGTCTTTCCGTCACTTGAACCCTGAGGTCTACAAGAAACTTGTACGTTGCAACAGCAACAAGGAATAAGATATATTCGTATTCTTCTCTGAAATGTACTTTAATTTACGCTATGTCGGATCGAGAGGAGAATTCAGTCGTTAAGCTAGTGAATCTTAAATAAATGTGTCGACCTTCATCGTTTCATGTATTTCTCCTCACCACCTGTGGATCCTGTTGACATCTCCAGGGGTGATGGGAGTCAGGGGGAGGCGACTGCGGGCAGAAAGGTCCTGCTGTTTGACTCTCTTATCCCGCTGCTGGTGCCTGTCCAAAAAGCAGCTCAGCAACAGCCGACCAGTCTGAGTGTCATACCTGGATGCCAGTGCGATGGCATTAGGGTCGTCAAGAGAGCCAGAGTCTCCTTGGCCTTCCCTCGCAAGACGGTCTTGCAGAGAAGAGATCATCGTCGAGAGCTGGAAAGGCAACCTTGTGAGGAGAAGAGCAGCTAGCAAGGCAACACGAGGGACCTTGGGGCTCTCGAGCGGTTGGCTGAGGTGCCGGACCGTGGTTCCTGACAAGTTCAACGCTGAAGCATCCATGCCCTCGGGGTGCTTCGAGGGAGAAGGAGAGTGCATCTGGGATGAAGTCTCCAAGACATCAGCTGACGACCATGGCAGGTTCAAGACACTGGGGCTCTGTTGCATATCCTTTACGGTGAGAGCGACCTGTGATGAGCTTGAATGAGCTTCAACGTGCAAGGGAGAAGCTCTCTCACCTGCAGATTCTGTGCAGAGACATTCCTTGAGTTGCTGTCGTGAAAGCTCTTTGGGTGGGCGGGAGATAGAATTGGCCCCTGCGCTGGAGGCGACGCGTTCTTGGACACTTCCCCGTTGATGGAAAATTTCGACGAGGAGCCGCAACGTGAACACTTCGACAAGTTCTCAGCCTCATGCCGACGTCTGGCGAATCAATGTCAGCTCATTCCTTGCCATCGTGACAAAAACAAGAGATATACTTCTTCTCTTCAAGCAATCTGCATCTGGTATCTTCCAACTCAAGGATCAGAACTCGATTGCAGTCACGCAGTCTTTGCATCCCTGCGCTTTCGTTTTGCACAGGACTCATTTGTGAGATTTCTCGCTGAATTTCGTCCTTTTCTCGCTTCCAAGTATTCTCAGAATGAGTCAGTTGTGCATGGATCTGCGAATTTTTTTGGTTTAGATCATGAGCCTGTTGCTTCAACTTTTCCATTTTCAAATTTGCCCGCTCTCGCTCAGAGTACAATTGTGATGTCCTGAGACACATGTCAGCTGCCGACTTGAGCGAAGAAGGTGTACTTTTCTTTGAGAATCGAATATTTGCTTGAGATTCGCTCGTTTTCTTTTTCCAGGAGGCGAATCGTCTCGGTGGCCTGTTTCAAGCTTCTCCAAGGATCTTGATTGACATCAAGCCCTCCACTTTCACAACCCTTTCCTCTCATTGACTGCAGTTCCCTATGTGCATGTCTTAGATCAGCTTGCGAATCGTCAAGTCCTCACTTCTCCAACTCCAAACATCGCAGCTGCAAGGACTTGTTCATCTGGTTCAACTTCTGTGTGGAACAAGAGTGAATACTGTACCTACTGAATGACCTAGAGGACCACACTGACCTCTCTTTCTTCCCGGCCATCTGCTACTGCTTGGTCTCGCGAGGAAATTGCTGCGGAAAATTTTTGGAACGAAACAAATTCTCTCTCACAGATGAAATTACCTTTATCTAGCTGCATTCTCAAGTCCTCCATCAACCTTTCGGCGGTCGCTTGTTGTTGATGTGCACTAGAGTGAAGTTCTTTTTGCCTTCTTTCATAATTTTTCAAGGCCGACTCCCTCTCTCTCAAAGCTTGTTGCGCAGCCTCACGAGTGTCCGACAAGCTGCGCTGCAAGATTTCCATCTCTTTACGAAGGTGGAAATTTTCTTGCACAAGTGTTCCATAGTCTTTCTCTGTCGTATTCAAGTTTCCTACATTGTCCAGTGCACCATTCCATTCTTCTTTCAGCATCTTGATCTCGGATTGCAATCTTGCACATTCCAGCGTCTTCAGTTTGAGTTGTTCGTAGACTTTGCTGATTCTGTCCTTGCTTTCCAATTGTGCTTCTTCAAGTCTCCATTCAGCGTCGCGTTGAACTTTGTGAATCTCATCCCTCAAGGAAGATACTTTGACACGTTCCATGTCAAGCAGAGAGTCGAGTTGTTTCACCTTTTTCTTCAAGCTTTCCACCTGCTGTAAATGCACAACACTAAGATCGAAGCTTACTTTGACAACTATATTTACCTGTGAACGTCCATCTTGCACCCCGTGATGGCGCAAAAGACCGTTGGTTTCATCCACTTTCAGATCCCTTTCTTTTTCAATCTCATTCTCTTGCATGCTCATTCTGAGAAGCTGGATTTCTGCCAAAAGCTTTTCTTGTGCACATGTTGCCGTGTTGGATTCGCTTCTCAATTTCTGCTCTATGATTTTCAATTCGTTCGTCAATTCTGCAACTTCTGCTTCCTTTTCAATCAGATTCTGATTCTTGATATTCAATTCACGAGCAATTTCCTGTCTCTGCCCCTCAGATTCAATCAAGTTTTGCTCCAACTCAAGCACTCTTGATTGTCTAGCTTCGGCTTCAACTTCAAGCTTTGAAACTGCTTCTTTGTCCACCTGCAATTGAGCTAGCTTGTGATTCAAATCCATCACAAGTTTTTCTGATTCGGAGAGCTTGATTTTGACACCTATGATTTGAAATGAGAGAGAAAATTAGACAGAGATTCAAAAGAACCTTGCAATTCCGCCTTCAATTCAACACCCTCGACGGCATTTTTTTCACATATAAATTTGTACTCTTCTTCATTTGTCAAGCAAATATCCAAAGTAGACTGCAATTTCTTGTTTTCCGATTTCAAAACAGATATCTCCGCATCTCTCTTGGCCATGGACTCGTCCAAGGCCTGATTGGAGCACTCAAGGGAATGTATTTCTTCTTTCAAACGGTCGATAGCCTGCACTCTTTCATCCAGCAACTCTTGGAGAATTCTCAAATCTTTGGACTGCTTGGCAAATTGATCTTCCAAAGATTTGTAGCTGGTTTCGTTCGAAGATAATTGTTCCTGCTGTCTCTGCGCGTTCTCATTCATAATTGATTGAAGCCTATTGACCTCAGCATAAAGCGAATCTAGTTGTACACCATGTTTGCTTACCGCATCCGCCGTAATTCTGTCGACTTCAGAATCGTGCCACTGCTGCCATCTTTCCTTCAAATCAGAAATCTCCTTTTCATGAGTATCTCTCTCGATCTGTTGAGCATACGCATATTGCTTCTCAACAGCTTCTCTCTCAATGGCTCTGGCATTCTCTATTTCTCTTTCAAGTGTTTTTTCATGTTGCAACCGCTGCTCTTCGTCCTTGCTTTGAAACAGCTGATTCAAATCACTGATCTCTCGTTCTAGCTGCTCGACTCGGCTTACAAGGTTTGTGTTCTCCAACCTTAAATCATCTTGAGCTGACTTCGCAGCTGCAAGAAGCTCGTCTCTCTCAGAAACCTTGTTGAAATACGTCAAGCACCGGTAAACCCTCTTCGCAGGAACCTCTCTAGCAGCTTCTTCAATGATACGCTCCCTCTCTCTGCTCAGCGCTGACTGCAAGTCCCAGTACCTATAAAAGAAGAAGGCTCAGGACTTATGAAGCTTGTGCCATCACGCGAGATTAAGAGCATATTACGAAGGTGCAGAGTCAGAGTTCTCCCCAAGAAGATCTTCCAAGTATTGTACACGCAACTTGAGGTTCAGATTTTCGCTCTGAATTCTTTCGTTCTCTTGCTCTTGTTCTTTTAGAGTATGTTGAGTGACGTGCCTCAGGCTATCAGAAAACCTCTCCATGTCCTTCCGAAACTGCTCGTTTCACCTGTGAGAACAGTAATAAGGCCATGGTCATGGCAGTGACAAAGACATCGATAGAGATGGCAAGAGAAGACACAGGAATAAGAGGCTCATGCATGATTACCTTGATTCCCGTAGGCGAACAGCCACCCTCCTCACGCCATGACGAGCGGCTAACCGGCGCCAATTTTCGAAATCTGGTAGTGCAGATAATAATACTTGAGTAAAAGTACTACGTACCACACTGTGACACGGAGCCTGAGGCCCCGAGTACGGTCACCGGCCGGCGCCCGGCCGGGCCCGGCCCTGCGAGTGCCGCAGTGCCTGTGGCAGTGCCGGGCCGGGATCCGACCCGACCGGACTCGGACTGACCCCGTCTCGGATCCGACCGGAACTGACTTGACGGACTCGCCCACAACTTTGTTAGTGCATGTGGCCGCAGGCTCGGCTCTTGAAGGCCGAGTTTAATGTGGCAGAATTGAGGGAGCACGAATGCCCCCGAGTTTCTGAAATGAGAATGTCAGCAGTGTTCAAAGTCAAGATACGATGAGACTGATGGAACGTATGCCAGGCCGGCGTGCCAGTCAGATAGCGCCGAGTTAACAAAAACTCTCCTGTAAACCAAGACGACTTACGTGGCGAGGCGGCCGATGTAGCGTGTGGGACGAAGAGGGGGCTTTCCGTTTGAGGTTAGGGTCGTCTTGGTTTACAGGAGAGTTTTGTTAACTCGGCGCTATTTGACTGGCAAGGCTGGCATGCGATCCCGGCGCGTAATGGGACTATTGCTTCGCCGTTTCACAGCCTCGCAGGCTCGGAGTCACTGCCAGCATGATGATCGGATGGGTGACCGTGGCCTGATATCCGAGGCCGTTAGCCGGAGGCTCGGAGTCCGATCCCAGGGTTCAAGTTCAGTACCGGCCCCCCCGGTCACTGCCGCATCAGTGATGGTGAGATGAAAGGCGCAAGGAACCTCAACCTTTACTCTTCAATGCGCAGGAGTAAAACAACACTGAGACCGTGTGCCTGGTCCAAAGGTTACCTCAGTTACTTGACCGTTCCAAACCGTTACAACCGTTTCAGGATAAGGACACTCCTCTAAAGATATCTTGCGACCAAAGGAGGGAAGGAGAGCGGGAAGGCGATGAAGTCGGGGAAGGTCGAGTTTGTGGAGCTAGCAGGTGTATCAGGTTGAAGACAAGGTGGAACCAAGACTCTGCAAGCTTGTGTCAGCGTAGGACTCAAACAGGGATACTGCAGGAGACACTCACGGTGCTGACTAAAAGATCCGCAGGTAAACCTGCTTATCTTCTTATAGCCAACAGAATACTTAGAGCCGTTGATTGTTGTTCGACCACTGGTATCGATGCAGTCGCAAATAGTTCTCTGCTCTAGAACAGTTTACTGGCTCCTTTGCCTTTCTCTATTATTCATATCATCAAATTCGGTGACTGTACAACCAAATAACTTGCCGACGCAAGGAGGGCTTTTCACCATAATCAGTAATGGTTTACAAAGTTTCAGATCATATGGCATTCGACTTGGTGGAACAGTGTGTGATCCAGTTGTATGGACCTCCCGTACTTCGATTCGATGTGCCGCGTCCCCGGGTGTTGGTGCAACTTTAAGTCTTGAGTTTACCATCAACACAAACTCAAAAGTTTATGACATAGTCAGTTATGATAGCCCTGGAATATCAGATCTGAGTTCAAAAAATGCAGCACCGACAAGTCTTATCAGCATTGTTTTATACGGGAGCCGATATGCTACAGCAGACTACAGCTCAGCGAGTAGAATCCAATCTTCCAGCATTGTGCAGAGCAGCTGGCTTTCAGATACTACAATGACTGTGAAGGTAAGGAACCAATTCCTTGTGAATCAAGCGATTGACATTCAGTCGCAGTTTCTTCCCTACGTTGCAAGGAGCAAAAACATTGCCGTAACTACTGCAATCCAGGTTGGAACGTCCACCGAGTTGTTTTCCACAGACAACAACATATTTCTCCTGAGCACAAACGCTCCAACACTGATATCAACAAGATACATTCAAGTACTGTTTGAAGCTCAGAAACTCTACTCAAACTCAATCAGCATACAAGGCTCTGCCTCTCAGAAAACAGAATGGATATCAGCAACCAGCCTAAAGCTCAAAACCAATCCCGGCCAACAATCAACGGGCGGGTAGCGGTGACGACGGGGGAGAGGGCGGGGAGCTTGAGCAAAAGGGTGGTCATGGGACGGGGCAAGCACGAGCGGGACGGGGCAAGGCGGGAACGGGGCAGGGACGGGGAGCAGGAGGGTAGAGGTGAGCGGGGCAGGGCTAGGGGCCGGGGACAGGACGGGGCGGGGGAGGGCAGGGGGGACGGGGTGCGAGGGGACGGACTGGAAATCTGAGACCAGTATTTTTTGTTTACTTTCTCCTGTGTATTATGTACAAGGTTCAATGCGCTTGGGTATTTCTGTAAGCAGTCGAGGAACCTCTTCCGTTGTTTTGTCTTACGATCTTCCTATTATTTCTCAGTTATCGGTTGGTAACTGCCATGCCGTTGGTTCGTTTTTGGTACAGATATGGGGCTCTGGTTTTGGGTACTATGACTCCACCCCCTCGGTTCGTGCAGGACGGACTGGTTGTTCATCGACTCCTTGGATCTCTGAGTCAAGTATGCAATGTCTTATTCCTCGAGGGACTGGAATCAATGCTGCCTTTGTATCAACAGTCCGTGGATTGAGCTCATCTTTGACGAACAGTTTCTCCTTTGATGGCCCTATCATATTCCGAAACACGATTTCCTTGGGATCCGGTTCACAAGGGACCTCGGCACACTCTGTTGTGCTCTCTGACACTAGTGGAAATGAACAAATTTCGTTTTCGGGCAAAAATTTTGGACCTGACGTCAATCAAATCGCAGTGACATATGGGCATCCACCAGAATTCAACTCGTACTTCTGTTCAGTCTCACACAGTGTGTCTAATGATTCCAGAATTGTATGTTTATCTTCAGGTGGAACTGGAAACCATCTACGGCTGAGAATTGTTGTGGATGGTCAAAGTACTGTTGGAAATGACATATTGAATTACCCGTTACCGAAGGAATATGACATTAAAGTCAGTCCCTTTTTGGGAACTAATAATACCCTGGAAATATATGGAGCAAATATGGGAAAAGTTTTGTCGTCCATCGCCATCACATTTGGAGCGGGCTCAAAGAAAAATAAGTATTCTTGTGATATAGTGAGAGTGAATGAATCTTTCGTTTTGTGCTGGATACCTGCTGGGGTTGGAACTGGATTAAGATTCAATATCACTGTTGGCAGACAATGGATAATTTCTCAAAGCACATACAGCTTTCCACCTCCCGAAATCGTCTCAAAGAGCTTGCATTTTTTTAATTCTCTTGTTTTCTTTGAGAATATTACAGGCACAACAACCTTGGGTGGAATCGATACTGTAGGGCTCCTTTGCCGCAATTGTGGAGATCAACCTCACGACTGGCTCCTAAGTTATGATACATCAACAGACCTTCAACTTTGTGCTACTGTTGATTTGAAGAAATCATCTGATGGTGTAACTTTTGTTTATTGTGTAACAGCATCAGGTGTGGGTACCGACTTCAATATCTTGATAACTGTTGCAGACCAAACTTCGAATGGCAATCACGTGTTTAGTTACCCAGCTCCATATTTGAAAACAGGGTCGGTTAGAATTGTCGGTCAACAGTGTTCAGAGCCGACAAGATGCTTTAATATAGGGAAGGACTTCTATAACAACATAAGGGCGATCGGAAGGTCTACAATAGGCGAAATTGACGTCCTTGAGTTTGATGGTCTAAACTTTGGACCAAGCTCGGATCAGGTTGATATTGAAATTGGTCAGTGTGAGTCAGACTGTAAAAATGGAGAGTTTCAATCACTGTATCGCTGTGAATCTATCCATTGGAGTGGGTTACCGATCAATCATAGTCGAATACAATGTGTGATTCAATCGGGTGTGAAAACCAGTCTGCCACTACTGCTCAAGGTTGGCAAGCAGCAAACCATCAGTAGTGACACTTTTTCATATCCTGATCCTGTGATATACAGCGGGACACTCGAATTGCTGACAAAGTTTGGAAACTTGCAAAATGATTATAAACCATCCGCTGGACTCAATAAGCTTGTCGTTGGAACTTCGACCATGGGAGGCGATATATTAGAAATAAGCGGAAGAAACTTTGGACCCTTCTCGGAAAATACTAGAATCTTTTACGGTCCAGAGCATGATAAATTGAAATATCGCTGCTTAAACAGGTTCAATAGCATCATTTGGAACCAGAGTCACACCCTTTGCATATCAGAAGCAGGAATTGGCACAAAGTTACATTTCACTTTGTCTAGCTATATGGGACAATATCTCTCACCTCTCGGACAAGACCTGTTTAATTACCCAGGACCGTTGATGTTTCCAGGAACCCTTCGATTTGCCAATCAAAGCTCCAGCACAAACATCGTGGATGGAAACAGTACCGCATCACTGTTTTCGTCGGTAAATGCTTCTAGCAATCAAGGTGGGGATATTTTGATTCTTGAGGGTGTGAATTTTGGTCCTGATCCTTCATCTATAAATCTGACATATGCCAGTGTATTTCCAACAAAAATATTTCACACCGAAATCATTCCGAATTTGACAAATGATACGCAAATTGTATTTAGGACATCGCGAGGTGTTGGAAAAAATTTGCGTTTCACTGTCGATGTAGCTGGACAACGATTTACTGGTATTGATGTGTACAACTATCCCCTATCTGGCGTTGTTGCACTGAATCAGACCTCTCCGATGTACACTTATTTGGTGTCGGACAGTCTCACCATTGGCACTGCAGGAATAGGTTTGGCGTTCGTAATTCAAGCGAAGGATTGGAACAACAATCTTCTTCTTCTTGGTGGGAACACTTTCAAAATTGATATTTTCGACAAATATGGACACTTGCCCGAATTCGAATTGTCCGATGAATTGAATGGACAATATTTCTGTAAGGTACAAACTTCGCAAGCAGGTATATACAGTGTCCGAATCAAATTAGAACCATACTTGGAAAACTTAAGAGATACTCCTTTTCAAGTATATATTGAACCGTCTGATTTGATTAGCCCAAAATTATGTTCACTACACAAGACTGTTGACGGACTTATTTTTGCTGGGAATCACACATACTTTGATTTGATTGGAAAAGATATTTACAATAATACTATAGACAGAATCCCCGACCTCTTCTACGTAGAAAGTGTTAGTGAAGGTGGTGTTCAAATAGGTAACATTTACATCGAGGGTATAGATGCAAAATACGTGGAATTCTATTTGACAGCCAGTGGAGACTATCAGTTACGATTGTTCTACAACGGTACCATATCCACATACAGTCCATATTCCATAAGAGTACATCCATCGAATGCTTACGGACCAAATTGTTTCATCTTGAACGATCAGCGCTTTTATGGCAAAAATCCGATTCTGACTCAGGATGCGGTAATCCAACTAGTTGACATATTTGGAAACAAGCTCACTAACGGAGGAGATTTGATTATTGCAAGAATAATCAATGGGCCATCTGTTGGGGTAGATGCAATCAATGTCATTGATAATCAAAATGGTACATATTCGGTTCGAATGACTGCGACAAGATCTGGAAGATATGAAATCAAGATCAGTCTAAATGGATTGTTCAATGTTTTCAGTTTTTCACCAATTAATCTTAATGTCACGGCAGCAACTCCAACTGCGAGTATGTGTAGAATATTTGGAAGGGAAATTTCAATCGGAACGGTTGGAACAATTGGCAACTTTCGTATTCAAGTCAATGATGTCTATTCCAACCAGGTTGCAATACCTAACGATGACATCAGTTTTTCTCTTTATATTAGTGAAAATGTGCGTCCGATGGGCAGTCCGTGCAAAACTTACGTAACGAACAAGAATGACACATATTGGGGTAATTACTTTTGCGAAAAGGCTGGTTTTTACCTTCTGTTTGTTGAAATTGACTCGAAAGGTATCCTGCAGAGTCCTTTCAGGATTTACGTTCATAGTGGGGTCCTCGAACCAAATCTCTGCACTGCTATTCAGCTTCCGTCGTCAGATGCATTTAATTACCAGTTCTCCATCAACCAAACTGAAAGTCGGACATTTTTTGCCGAAATAGGAGTGAGGGTGTCGATCCTAGTGATCGGAAGGGACCGATATGGAAATACAGTGGACAACTCATGGCTTGAATTCAATGTTACTACGCCAGCAGCTGAGGATCTTTTATCCCATTATCACGGAAATGGTCGATACGTATTTGAATTCACGACAGTAGCCTACGGGGGAGAGGAATATAACTCTACCATGTTCATACAATTTCACTATGAAAATATCATGAACAGCCCTTTCCAACTTGTTGTGCGATCGAGTTCTGGGAACATAGATAGCCGAAGGAGCTTTTGGTTTGGTGCCTCCCTACAATATATCTACGCTGGAATATCGAATCAATTCTTTGTGCAAGCTGTGGATAACAAAGGAATATATCTGTCTAAAGGGGGCCAGAAGTTGTTTGCAAATATCGAATCAACATTCTCCACTTCCACAATCCCATTGAACGATCTCGGAAATGGCTTATACCAATTCTCAGTCTTGTTGACAGCCAGTGCGAATTACAGTATTGCTATCTTCTTGCAAGATCAAATCATAGGGAATGAAAAGTCACATATTGAAGTCCAACCAGGTTCATTGAACACAGAAATCACAGCTGTTGCTATATCTCCGGAGAGTATAAATGCAAATAGCACATTTACGTTGGTCATTTATCCAAAGGATCAGTATGGAAATGAAATCCAATTAGACCCAGTGATAGATCAAGGTTCTATTTCAGCAGTATTAAATGGCCCAAGTAACTTCAGTATGAGATCTTTCGAATTCAAGGGCTCTGTAGTGCAAGCAAGTGCAACTATTACAAAGGCTGGAAAATACCAAGCTTGGGTATATATTTATCAGAAACCTCTTTCTTTGCAAAATCATTCTCTCGGGCTCACGGTTTTTCCGCTGCAAATTTCCATCAACCACACTCATGTCTATGTGAAACCGGACATTGTCGCTGGCGAACTTCTGCAAATTGAAATATATGGCAAAGACGTATTTGAAAATCCTTCTACCAAAGTATTGGGCAACATCACTGTTTGGATAAATCACTCACAATCTCCAATGTCATTATTCTCTATTAGTCAGAACAGTATCTTTTTGGAGAAATTGTTAACTGTAAGTGGAAATTATACACTCGAAATGTCACTGGTAGAGCCCAATTCAACCGCAGCTTTGTTCTTCGGGAGTACGTTTACGGTGCAAGTAAATCCTTCATATGCACTGATAGAAAACTCGATCTTATCTAGTCCTAACGAATGCTGGGCCACTACACAATGCATTGTCATTCTTGAATCACATGACCGATTTCAAAATCCTTGTGTTGTGGGAGGAATGTCGTTCCTTGCAAGGTTGAATTCAGCTCCTGGAAAGATTGCACAAGTGTATGACGAAGGCAATGGAAAATACATTTGTACTTTCGTAAATGTAGACATTGGACAATATATCTTCACAGTTGAATTTGATGATGTTCCTGTGAGAAATTTGATCAAAAACATATCTGTTGTGCCAGGCCCGACTAGTGTTGTGACTACTTTACCAAATGAAGTCAAATATACGGTGAATGCAGGTGTTCCTGCCTACGTTTCATATATTTTAAGAGATTCTCTTAGTAATCCAACAACTTATTACAATGGTAATTTAGAATTGTTGGTTGAGCATACCAAGTACAATTTTACAGCCCAAACTGTCAATGGAATGCTAATGATTTATTACAACATTACAAAATCAGGAGTTTTTCAAGTAGATATCCAATTGTCTGAAAAGCATCTTTTGGGTTGTCCTTTCAACCTCACAGTCTTGCCTGGAGATGTCGAGTTCAATTCGATTTCGCTTCGTGGACCTGGATTGACAGTGTCAACAGCTGGGGTGCAGTCGACTTTCCTGTTGAATCTGAAAGACGTCTTTGGAAATTATTGGGTGACTGATACAGATCATCCACCTGCATTGAATGTCGCAATTGTCTCCAATGATTCTAACGTTACAAAAGCCTTATTCACTCAGAGGGTGAATGAATCCTGGCAAGTTGCATATGTCATGACCAAAACTGGTTATTACTCCTTGATTGTTCGTGAATTCGATCCGAATTTAGAAAGGAACTATGTGGATGTTTTACAAGTCCTACCTTCGGCTGCTTCTTTGACAACAACAAATATTAGATTGAACGATGTATCAACGACAGTGGGTCGTTATATTGATTTCAATATTTCCATTCATGATCCATTTTTGAACCCTGTTCAAGTCAAAAACGACTCTATTCAACTATATGAAACCTGTAATCAATTCATCACCCCTAAGTTCAATATACAATTGGATCCTCAAGGTCATTACATATTAAAGACTCTTGCAACGAGAGCTGGAGTATACTGTTTTGTGATTGGACTAAATCAACAATTGATACCAAATCCTTTTGAAGTAACATTTTTTCCAGCAACAGAAGTCGACGTCAACAATTCTATGGTATACGGTAGCCTTATTCATGGAGGAATCGCTGGAACAAATTTCTCAATCTATATTGATGTTTCAGATGTGTTTGGTAATTTGATGCTGTTACAAAATTCTGCACATCCTCAAATAGATTTGCGAGATTATGGAAGTGCACGAACTGTTCCTTTGCTGACTCAGCCATATGACATCAAGCATGCCAAATTTGCAGCGTTTTCTATCATCTCGACCCCAGGAAGTTACTTTGTGGATGTGACGGTGGACCAAAAACATGTTGTGGGCAGTCCATTTTCCATAACGATAGTGAACCAAGCCAGCGATGTAATTTCTCCCAAGCAATCGCTGCTTTGGCAAAGACCGGTCACAATTGCAACAGCAGGAATCACCAACACTTTCATGATACAACCTGTGACCGAAGCTGGGTACTTCAAGTCAGATTTTGTAGGAATTGACAGCTGCAGCTTGGAATCAACAAATGGAAGAGAACCATTGAAATCGATTTCATGTACTGAATCTACAAATTCAAGATACCAAGTTCAGTCTTTACTAACGTTCTCTGGAATTTATACCATCCATATAAAATTGAATGGAATTGATATTTCGACGAGTCCATTCACAATTTTCGTTGCTCCATCTTATGCCAATCCAAATTATTTTACATCTTATGGCCATGGGCTGTCAATTTGTAGCGCAGGTGTACTTGGTACGTTCACAATACAGCCTCGGGATGTTTATCTAAATCCTTCAAAATCATTCTTATCTGGAAATAATCTACGTGTTTACATTTCAAGCAATGGTGAGACAACCATTACTGAGTCACTGTATACCTCTGAAAGCAACTTCAATATCATTTATGATATAACAAAGACTGGGAATTATACAATCTTCTTTGAATGGTCTAGCAATGATATTGTACTGTCTTCTAAAATCATTTCGGAAGGCTTACAGGTATTTCCAGGGAAAGTGTCAAACTCAAGAAGTGTGATTTATGGGATTGGCATCAGCAATGCTGTGGTAGGCACTGCATCTGAGTTTCGCATCCTACTGTTTGATGACTTTGGTAATTCTAAGGATCCAGAAAAATTGTCTATTTCAAGCTCAACTGAATTCTCGTTCTATCAAAGGCAAACTTCAAATGAGATTACTTTAATCGAATACATGAGAAATTCTTCACGATCCTTCCAGATTTCTTTGTTATATGAAAATGTGATTCTTGGCCAATCGCCATATGAAATACAAGTGCAATCATCTAAGCCTTTTGGACCACATTGTGTCATTGAGGGTCTCGGAATATACTTTGCGATAGCTGGATTAGAAACCGGTTTTTCGATTTTGCCGCATGACAAATTTGGAAATCTTGTCATAAATGATAATTTTACATTTTATGGATACAAGTCCCAAAATCTTGTTTTATCTAGACTTCTTTGCAGCAAGTTGTCATCTGAGACGTATGGGTGCACATATCTGAGCACAATTTCCGGCCGATTATCTTTATCGATATTTTATGAAGAACTTCACGTCAAGAATAGCCCTTTCACGCTTTCTGTTCGTCCAAGTCAATTTAGCAATCTAAATTCTCACATAAATGGAGGATTAGATGCCACAGCTGGAACTCCATTCCGCTGGACTATACATGCATTCGATGAGTTTGGAAATAGGATTTACGATGGATGGGAGTTGTTCAATGTATATGGCTTCATCAAAGGTGGGGCATTGAAGTCTGAAGTGAAGGATTTTAAGAATGGGACTTATGACTTTAAACTTCTCACAACCAAGAGTGGCAACCTGACATTGTGGATTCAGCATCTCGGACAAGATATTTTTCAAAGTCCATATCATGTTCAAGTGTTACCAGCAGATATTTGGATGGCAAGCACAGGGTTTCAATTTACAACTCTCAGGCCTTGCAACGATTCAATTACTTATTGCGGTCAAGTCCAAGAAAGCATAACATTAAACGTATTAGCAAAGGATATGTACGGAAATGATAATGCTACCTTTGATTCTCTCCTACTTGAAATCAGAAAAAGTGAAAATTACACCTTGATTCCGTATGCACCGGGTATCAAGAACCACCTTGAATTTTACTTTTCAGGAAAAATCTCAGGAACATACATAATGCAACTTAAAATCAATCAAAGTCCAGCTGTTGTTGTCACAATCTATCTATTTCCTTTGACTTTATCGGAAGGAGGCTACATATCCTCCTCGAATCAGTTCAGCACAATCGTAGCTGGTAACTTGTACGGTCTCAAGGTGCATTCGTATGATTATTTTGGGAATTGGATCTGTTCGCCTTCTTCGTTCCAGTTTCAATATCAGTTACTTGAAGACAATCAGATTGCCATAGCTAAAAGTTATTCTGCAAACTTCGGTGACTGTAGTTGGTTGATTGATTTTTCATTTGCAAAGAGTGGCGTCTTGAATCTTAGAATTCTCCTAACGACTTACAATACGATCGATATGGTTTATGTATTCAGTGTTGAATCATCCAGTGTGGTAGCTGAGAATTCAAAGATTGCTGGTCCGGGTGCAGAAGCAGTCATTGCAAGACAAGCAACAGTCTTTTATGTGGTGCTCTTGGATAAGTTCAATAATTCGGTCAGCTCTGTCAGCGTAGATCGAATTGAAGCCGACTATGTATCTGTCTCCACCGTCAATGAAATTATCACTGTTCGCTACAATTCAAAAGGAGTCCTCCAAGGAGAAATAACTTCTGGATTATCCGAAACAACTGGAATTTTGTCTGTAAAGCTGGATGGTGTCAACATTCAGAATAGTCCCAAAACAATTCGAGTTTATCCCACGATTTCTCCAATTCCATCCGTCCAATCTTCCTTTGCCTTTGGTCAATCTCTGTCGCTGTCTGTGGCCGGCACGCTGAGTAAATTTACAATTCAGCCTGTCGACAAGTATGGAATATACTTCACGAAATCAGTCTTAAATTTTTCGGTGGCGGTAGCCTTGGAAGACAATTTCTTTGAGCTCAAAGCTGTCGATAACTTGGATGGAAGCTTTATCGTGCAATACGAGCTCACAAAAGCAGGAGCATATAGTATGTCCATCATTCTCGAAATGAATCATATCCAGGGGAGCCCTTTCACAATCCAGGTAATCCCTTCGTCACTGGACCTCCACACCTTTGTTTATCAAGGTGAGAGTGTCACAAGCGCAACAGCTGGAGTACCTGCCAGGTTCTTCTTGATTCCGAGGGATTCTTATGGCAACCACTTCTCCAACTTTGTGTATCCCAGGTTGATCGAAGTCGAACTCTTAAATCCAAACGCGAAAGCACAGGTGATGGTGTCAGTTGCAACAGACACGTTTGTGATTTCTTATCAAACGACCAAGAGTGGAGATTATAGCATGAGAATTGCTTCTTCAGACTCTCTGCAGTTTGTAAACATGACGGTACATGTGAATCCATCGAATTTGTTCTTGTCGCCAGCAGGATTCAAGCTCGGACAAAGAGTGTTGGAAGTAGGCTCGACAGACCTGTTGGTCAGTCTTTTCGACCAGTACGGCAACTCAATTGAGAACAGTTTAACCATAGAGGAAGTGCAGTTATCTATTGAAGATTATGGACCATTACCCATGCTCATAAGTCAAGCTGGAGAATATCAGCTTGCTATCAGATATCTGGATATTCGATTGCTGTACTGGATCGAAGTTCGCCCTGGTCAAGTTGCACCCAACCATTCTTTCATCCAAGGATTTGGGTTGCAGTATGCCGAGGCTGGTTCGGTTTCAAATATGACACTCAAAGCTAGGGATCGTTTCGAAAATCCTGTGGTCTTGCAAAATTTGACAGCGTTGACATTTGCAATTTTGAATTGTTCGGGATCAAAAGTGACTGTTGATATCGTCCCTAGCATTGATATTGAGCTGAAATATGTTGCCACCTATCCAACGAGCACCTGTCAAATGTCGCTAAAGGTAGATGGAGAAGACGTTAGGAATAGTCCATTTTCAGTGAGAATTTGGCCTGCTCCAGCTCCACGTATCCTTTCAGCTAGTTTTCAGCCTGATTTAGCGGGAGCGATCATCTCTTTCGATTCGAAAACGGATCGAGCAAATCTTACTGGATTTTTCAGTTGCAAATATCTGCTTGAAAACAAGACTATGTATAGCCTGGGAATGGATAGTAAATGTGTGTGGACCTCTGATCGATCACTTACTATTACTTTTGATAACAACAATACAGCTACGCTGGGTACAACAATATCGATTCTTAAGAATGTACTGCGATCTCGTGATCTAAATTCGTATTATGTTTCAAACAGTGGTATCTTGTCGGTACCGAATCAGGTACTGAAATTGACACCCATTCTCCGTACTCCCTTGGTGATAGGTGCGTGCGATGATCTTGACTTGGACGCAACACCATCTTATGGAGCCGGTATACGACAGGCAATCTATAAGTGGGCAGTTCGTGTTGGCCCTGTGAACTATGATGCTGTGAATGCTTACCTTTCTGCCTTGTCAAATAATGCTCATCGTGTTCTTGTACCGCGGGAATATCTAATTCCTGGTACCAAGTACTCCTTTTCATTGGAGATTCGTAATATTCTGCAGCAGAGAGCTCTTACTGAATTCGAAATCCAAATTTCCAAAGATCGAATTGTGCCGAGTTTGCTTGTTGTTGGTCAGCCTGAGGTCTGGATGTATCGTTCTGCCAGATTATTTTTAGAGGGGAGAACAAAGTTGTCTTCATGCTCAGGAGCTGTTTCGGTCAACTATTCTTGGTCACAGATCGATGGGACTCAACTGAATTCTTGGCCTGCACCCAACACAGCTCACAGCACTACTCTGTATTTGCCACCAAATTCACTGCAATCTGGTTATAGCTATGCGATGAGGCTCAAGTTAGGTGTCAATGCCTCAAATCAGGGCATGGTGTACAGCGACATTCGGATTCGTGTTCTCCCTAGTAACATTTATGCTGTGATAGAGGGAGGAAACAGGACTTTGTCTTCTCGGAGCGACCTGGTGTTGAATGCTACTGGCAGTGTTGATCCAGACGAAGAACCATACCCATTTTTGTATTTCTGGACTTGTCTTTCGCAACCATGCTTTGATGATCCGGAAGGAATCCTGTTGCAAAATAGTGCAATTGTCATAATTCCAGCTGCCAAACTTGTCGCTGGAAGGAATCTCACTTTTAGTTTGCAATTGATTAAGGATCCTGGTCCAAGAACAAGCGAGGTCTCTGTTACTATTTTCATCATCCCTGAGCAGATTCCAGAGATTCTACTCTCAACAAATGCTCTTCCATACTCTTTGATGAGTCCTGACAATCGATTGGTATTGACATCAAGGGTATTGACATTCGCGAATGAAAGTTGCAAACCATCTTATGAATGGTCGTTGCTCTCTGGTGATATTGATCTGCTGCAGCCTGAAGTGAGAACTACAAGCTTATTTTCTCCAAACCTGGTCATTCGTCCGAATGTTCTTGTACAGGGTCAGGATTATGTCTTTGAGCTCAGAGTAACTTGCGCCTCGGGATCCTCCGGTACATCGAGGATCGCATTGTTGGTAAGGGAGCCTCCCAGAGGTGGGATCTTCACTGTATCTCCCACGAGTGGATTCTCTTTGTATACCTACTTTTTACTGAAAGCAATCGGATGGTTGGACTCTTCTGATGAATTCCCCCTGAAGTATTCTTATCGAATAAAATCTGGGCAGACTGAAATTCAGCTGAGCAGTTCAATTTCAGATAACCAGCTTCGAACAACCGTTCCAGCATTGCAACTCAACGTCTCAGACTCTATGTATGAAGCCTACGTAGTGGTTTGCGACCTGGGTCAATCTTGTGTTGACTCAAAGACCGTTCCGATTCAAGTGTTGAACAATGGAAACGAAGCCAAGTACTCAGAATATTTAGACAGCTTCATAAGATCAGCTGCAAACACAGGAAACTCTGAAGGTGTAGTCGTCAACTCATTGAATCTGTTGTACCTCATGCAACAGCAGGGGATAGCGCCTACAAGAAGAGCAAGTACCACTTGGCAATCAAACGTAGAATATACGATGGATATTTTGAAAATCCTCAATAACACATACTATCAGACAGCTGGATCATACACATTCATAACTTTTATCAGCGCTCCAATTCTTCAAGCGTCCATAATGGATGATCCTACCTTGACTGAAGTTCACTTATTCGCCATGAGTATTATATCTGGCCTTGTGAACGGCTCAGATGCTCTTGAAATCATTCAAGATGTTGCTGCTGAAAATCTGTTTGACGCCATGTCGGGGATCGTCCAGAAGATGAGGAAAGATGTGAGTAAGGTGGACGCTCTTTTCAACAACACGTTGCTGCTGGTTGAGGACTCAGCCCTCCGACTGGGATCAACGATGTTGATTGGCCATGTTCCGTATGAAAATACCCTTGAACTGACTTCAAGTGAAATCTTGCTGGTGTTGAAACGATTGGCTCGTGAGCAAATGGACTTGATACCAACTATCTCTTCTCCAAATTGCTTTGAAGGGACTTGCACATCCCTTCAATTGTCACCATCGATCCCTGGTATCACTATAGATATACATCTTCTTGTTTGGAATGGAATTTTCCATCCCCTTTTGAAAGGAACCAGCATATCGAATCAGACAAGTGTACAAGTGACTGAAAACAGGCTGCTGAGAAATATTCCATATGTACAGATCCCGGTGCAAATTTCGCTGCCGATCCTTGGGATCTCGGATTCTGTCGCTGAAAATGTTCCTACGTGCCGTTTCTGGGCGTTAGAATCTCACGGCTGGTCGTCAAGAGGTTGCATGGGATATATGGACTCAGCCAATGTACTTGTCTGTTCATGTTTCCACTTGACTGATTTCTCAGCGATTCTATTTCCGACCAGGCAACCAGACCTTCCGAATTATGGCAAGCTATCACTTTCACCATTCCGGAACACGTCGCAATACTCCCTCATCCCTTTTATGATCGTCAGCTCCATCGTCTTCCTCGCATTTTGGGCTGCACTTTACGGCTATATCTTGGACGCCTACGCACTCAAGAGGAGATCCCCGGCTTTGAAACGATCACTATTTGAGAGGGGTTATCTGCACTCTGAAGTCTTGAAGAGCGGAGCTAGATCCTCATCTCTTTTCTTTGAACTTTGGAAGAGAAAGATGGTTCAGTTGTTTGCCACACAACATGGCATCATGTGTCTGTTCTGGAATCACCCGAGTGAAATGATTGATCGACCTGCCAAATTTTCATGTCTGTTCGTTTATGTCCTCAGTACCTTGATACTCAACGTCATCTTGTTTGAGCAAGTCGGCTTCTTGGATCAACAATTCTTATCGGTAGGACTTTTGACCGGGTTTGCTCTAATCCCTGTGTACCCGATTCTGTCTGGAATTTTCAAAGTTTCATTGAGAACGAAGCGGAAGGACAAAAAGTCTGCGAAAAAGCGACATGGAAACAAAGTTTTCACTCAAGAGCCAAAAATACGTAAACCACGCATTGAAGTCGCTGCAAACATCGAAAGTTTCGACAATGGCAAAAAGCTTGAACCCATGGATTCTACAGGAGAAAATTTACCGCCAAGGCGGAAGGAAGCTCAAGCGAGTCTAAAGTCCTTGACGATCCCTGGAATACCCGAGAGGAGAGGAATACGAACACCTGAGGTAGACATGATGTTTTTGAATTTTAGCTTCTAATCCTTTCTCTTCAGGAATTCGCCATCTCGAGACCAAAAGCATCTACAACAAGTATACAGGCGCTCAGCGGGGCGCTCCAACGGCCGCCTTCGCTTCCTCCCATTCGAAGTGCATTCGAATCACAGGTAGCAGAACGAGAAGAAGGAAATCAACCCAAGCGCGAAGCTAAGAAAAGAAAACGAACATCGAGGCGGTCGGCCCTTCCAAGGAGATTCTATTACTTGCTATATGTTCCAGTGGTCACCATCTACGCGCTGTCAATATTTACATCTCTTGTGATCGGATCATCCATGCAGGAAGTCACTGTAAAAGCTTGGATCTACGCCACAGTAGTATCTTTGCTCTTTGAATTTTTGATTGCTGAGCCTGCTTGGCTGTGTTCTGTTGCATTCATTTACGCAAGGGCGAGAATACTTCAAGCGACTCAAGTCATGAATCGCCATCGATTGAACCCTCGAATATTCGCAGAGGATGTGCATGCACGGGTGGAACCGACCCAACAGTCGCCGGAGAAACAAGAGCAAGAGCTCACTCGAGCGGAAGAAGATAGAGGTTTTGAACATGCTCCTTCACTTTCACCTGTGGAAGCAAAAAGCAGTCCAGATCGCTTCTCTCCTTCTCTCAGTGGCTTCGACGAGAGTCTGGGAAGAGTGGTTCAGTCGCTCTTGAATCGCTCTGAAAATGGCACGATAACTTACGAGTTCTTTGAGGCCGCTCTTACTGAAAATGATCTCTCGATTGATAGTACATCAGCAAAATCTCTATGGAAGAAATTTGCCTCAGAGAAAGTTGATGTAGCGCATGTTTCAGATCTTATACAAGCACTCTCCTCTCGGCAGTCAGATCAATTGCTTTTCCGATTGTTTTCATCGTGCATGAACATGGATATCAGACAATGCTTATTGAATGATTTGAAGCAGAAATTATCAGGATTCATGCCCGAAGTTTACATCAGTACTTTGCTGAAGGATATCGATTTTGACGGTGATGGCTACGTCAGTTACGACGAAGTCAGGACAGGATACTCAAGTTTGCTTTGGTTTATTCAAACTTCCAACGAAGGTGAATCCGAATCTGAGATTGACGCACGAGTATTGGACCAGCTTAAATCAGCAGTAGATAGAATCGGATGATAGTAGCAGTAGCATATCGTCGTACACTTGTACAAATAAACTCATGATTTGTTATCTTTGTCCTCCGGCTCGACAACCTTCGCATGATATCACAAACAACAAGTGAAAAAAGACCAAAGCACTTCGATCATCGATGGTCTCTGAGCTCCATGACCGGTATCAGCCTGCATCATCTCTTTCACAACCAACCAGCAACTACAAGACCACCTGCTCATCTGCTACAGAACCTGTCTGCCCGAATGCTGGGTTGTCACTGACACCCGTAAACAAATCCTTCGAACGATTATTCTTCATCAAAGACACTCAAAAACAATCGATACCAGCTGTATGTATGGCTTCGACTCATCGACATCCTCGATACATTCTTGATTGCTTGTCTGCAAGAGCCATGCACCAATCAAAAACTTCACAAACTCATATATTGGTATCTCCATTTACATCCTGCTGACCATCGTTGGCACGTTTCAGCTTGGGAATAAATTCGCTGAGTTTCTCGAGCACTTTGAAGATTGTCAGCATGCAAGCAACCTTTCATCGTATTCTTCGATTACAATTGCTCTTGCCAACAGGAAACGTTTTCAATTTTCTTGTGCTCTCGTCCAGAAAGCAACAGTCGGCTTGAACTCAAATGTAAGCTTTCAGATATCACACGACACCCCTACACATACGTATATGAGTGTCGTCTTTGTGCTCAATTTCAAGCAGATCTCTGCTCGCAATCGATCTTTGCTCGACGCTCTCTTCCTCACGTTCTGCTTGTGAGCGGTCCAAACGCTTGCGACGCTTTGTGGGTTGATCTTCATTGGAAGTCATCTAGTAGCCACCTTCACATTCAGATTGCCATTGAAGGAGATTGTATTCGAGGAAATTATATCTTCTCAAGAACTAGCTTTATCATAAACACCACCATCATCACAGGAACTAAAACTCTGAGTCCATTACATGAGTTGACATCAAGGCAACAAAGAGTATAACTCTGAAAGCAACCATTATTATCAAATAATTTAGATGTCACCCTCCTGCTCATCATCATCATCCTCATCCTCATCATCATCCTCATCCTCTTCCTCTTCCTCTTCCTCTTCCTCTTCCTCATCATCATCATCTTCATCATCATCCTCATCCTCATCCTCATCCTCATCCTCATCCTCATCATCATCATCATCATCATCATCATCATCATCATCATCATCCTCATCATCATCATCCTCATCCTCTTCCTCATCCTCATCATCATCATCCTCAGCATCATTATCCTCATCTTCATCTTCATCTTCTTCATCATCCTCATCATCGTACCTGCGGGCCGCGCAGTTCCTCTCAGTCCTTCGTACGACGCTGCATGTGCATTCGATGCGTCGACTTGTTGTCAGTATGCCTTCAGATCCGCCTCGGAAGCCATGTGCTAGACAGCTGCAGGACAGCTGTTTAATTACTGCCTGGTCTCTTAGCTTCAAGTGCACGCCAAAATTTGAATATCTCCTGCCAAGTTGAAGGGTCGAGGCCGCCTCCTACTTCCGGTTTTCTCCTTTTCCTCCTTGTTTGCTCCGGTTTGCATTTCCATTTTCAGTCAATAAAAAGAACTTCCTAAGCGAAAGGCAGTTGGGCTCAGGCCCGGGGTTCAGGTTTAGAAAAACTCTGATCAACCCTAAACCGGTGACCCGTTTCCCCGCCTTCATACCCCTTGTTTTCATGATTGTGAACAAAATCATTGAATGGCACGATAGCGCCGCTGACGGACAAAACTTTGATAACTGAAATATGTGAAGAAATCAATAGGATTTTATAGGTGCTAGATACAGGCTTGGCGTTGCCTGGTCACAGAGGGAAGTTAAACCTCCGGACCCTTCTTTGAGGCTCATAACATGATATAGCTCAGTATGGTCCCCTACACTGCTCCTTGCATCTAGCCGGTGGCCACAGGCTAGTCGCGCATGTAACATGTAGAAATTTAATTCTCAGATGTCTGTACAAATTTTGGGTATAATACACAAGGGGCGGTGAGGTGACAGGAAAGCTGTTCCATTGTCCACGGCATCCCATTCTTCGTTCGGGTTCGCCTGTTCCAACACGTCGAAGTGAGTCAGAGGTCACGTGAAAACTCTTATAAGCTTTCGCACCTTTCGAAGCGACTCGGGGGAAGTTGCGAATTGCTTGACCAGGATTGCACTGGTATCATATGGGGAAG
Organism: Guillardia theta CCMP2712; assembly: GCF_000315625.1. Taxonomy (NCBI): domain Eukaryota; class Cryptophyceae; order Pyrenomonadales; family Geminigeraceae; genus Guillardia; species Guillardia theta. Next base: position 45,131 of record NW_005434616.1, read on the forward strand.
GAGCATATAGCCCTCCTATCAGAACTTTTTGGCCACTGGGAATATAAGAGTTATGGTACGCATAAGTGCATAATCTTCATACATATCTAACGATGCAGGATCGAGAATGTTGAGGTTGGTAGACCAGATTTGCAACCAGTTTGATCCTGAGCAAGGGTAAGCATAACAACAGACAGGCCACACAAAGGCAGGCTCACCCCATTCAATAGCAAGCGATTCGAAAGAATCGTTTTGCTGTTTCCGTGTTACGGTTGAATTCACGAGAAAGCGCTCCTCTCATGATTTACCTGTATGCAATATATGCACTTGAGCACGTTCATTTGGAAGCAGAGACCAACAGAAACCGGCGTCTGAGTTGCTGCTCGGAAGCAAACCTTCAAAAAGAACATTAATCAACATGTAAATCATCCAGTCAGACTCAGTGATACCAGCGACTTCAAACCCCAATCGCTCTGGGCTGCTTTCCAAAGGAATCCAGTATGAACATCGGAGCACTTGATTGAGGAGTTGCTCTGTGGAACGCCCACAAGCAATTCCGACGAATGAAGGCACTCAAAACTCTCCATCTTGAATCCCTGGGGTGGCGGACGAGTTGCGTCGAGAATCAATTCTATGTCTAACACGAATGAAGACGAGATCTGTGATACAACCTTCAGGCAAACAAAGAAGTTTTCAAGACCTTTCCTCAGTTGCTCGCAATGATTGTTGCATCTGACAGCCAACGTATACATCTAGTTACAGTCCGTAAGAGGAAGATGTAGGAAATTTCGAACATGTTACCAAGAGCGATCGGTGGGAGGAAATAGAGTGGCCTGCTATCACTATTCAAGATGTCCTAATGACCATCGTTAATACGATTTCTTTCATCAGGAGGACCTTGACACAAAAAGATACCTGTCGCATTGACGTTGGGTCCGACTGAAATAGTTCGGTGTCCGAAGAGGGTGGTGGAAGTACAGCAACAGAAACGTTCCTATACCAACCCACTATCAGGCCTCTTATCAACAAATCTGACGATTTAAAAAAGAATCGAACCTTGCTGTCTGTGGGGTCATGCCATTTTTGATCTTCCACTTGAATTCATAGGTTACTCCTGCCAGTCTGAAATCATGACAGTCAATCAAACTTGTTGAGCAAATAGGAAGCATAATATTTACAGATGTGTTCCCCTTGGTATTACCAAACTAAGTGTCGCTCTTTCCGCATTCCATTTCGGGTAAGCCAACGCACAGTAGCTCTGCAACAAGATCCCCGTCAGTTTGTTTTCCAAGTACCCAGGTCTCATTGATCCCGACCTGCCACTGATCACCACATTCTGTAGCAGAGATGCCACTGGAAGGCTGGATATTTTGAAGGAAAATGTCTTCGACCTGTTCATAACATTCTCACTTGGAGAGGCCGTTCAAGAATCAGGGCAAGTGAACAACCACAGCGCTGCAAGTAGAAACATTTGCAGGGTTTTGACACTGCGAGGTGAGTGAAGGACTTGATGGCGTCGCTATGCCATGCAATTCGGAGAAAGTGATTGTGTGACCTTTAAATGGCGGAAGGTCGGAACATAAGGACAAGCAGCGACTTTTCAAACGACTTACCGTAACCTATTGATGTCGTAGATCGTATCAAAAATGTTAACTCGCTGTGAACGAAGTCATCGCGACATTGGGAAGACACCTCAAAATGGCTCACTTGATGCTGCCGGGAAAGGGATTGCTTTGACTAATGGTTGCCTCTTCCCACATCTCGATTCTGAAACATCCAGTCACACACGGCTTGTCTGTTAGATATTCAAGGTTGATCACGATAGAGGAGGATTTGTATTGCTATGCGAAATGGTTGTTGCTCCAAACCTAAAGATATCATGATGCCAAACAAAGAGCACGAGGAAACAAACAATACCGTGAACACAACGAGTTGTAGTGTGGATCATAATTTTCTAGACAGTGGGCGATCCTCTGCTCAGGTGCAATAATGACTGTTGAATTTTGCGTCGTAACAAGTTTTTCCCAGATATAAACAATCGGAGATTGCTGAAAAGATTGAATCAGAGCTATGGCAATCGTGCATGAAGGACCTGTGTCCTTGTTGGATTCTTGACAGTCAGCTTGACGATCATGCTCTGGCATTCAAAACAGAATTTACAGCTTCAGGGCACTGGAGCAAAGTCACTAACCTGCCCCACTGAAATTTCTTGAACAACTTGAATTTCAAGCTGCCCAGTGTTTCGATCCCACTTGAGATTGACAGCGAGACAGGGAGAAGGATCGCAATCAGCCGGCAGGTAGTACGAATCTGATGGCAAAGGGGCTGTGCCTATCCGCGACCAAGTCAACTACTGCAAGAGAAACATTAAAGGAACCTGTGAGGCCTATCACAGTCACGAATGAGCCTATCCTGATTGGTATGGCCGCCATGAGCGACACTGTGATGATGTTGATGCTTCCTGGTTGATTGCTAACACTCGTCAATGATGAAGAACATGGAGCGAGCAAGTCTAGAAACCTCGTTTGTGAGATCGAGCTGGAGCTCCAGGCACTAATGTTCAGCGCAGCCATTTCTCCTTGAGGAGTGTCGACATATTCCCATCCTGCCTCATTGATCCCGACGATTACCTGTTATCACAAAGGATGTCGATCATTCCTCGAATGGGATGTGTACCGTTTCACCTTGGGAGCTGCTTGAGTGTGTATATCATTGATCACATCCATACTCCACCGCAGATCCTCTCCTGCTTCGACGTTCTGAGATGAAAACTCATGAAGAATCAGCATCAAAAAGAAGCTCACCGCTTTCAGCCTCATGGACAGGCTACCAATGTCAGATATCCACGAGATGCATTCGAAAACAGGCAAAAGCACGCGACTGAAATTTGATTTGATTGATATCGAATTCACGTAGAACGGTCGACCTTCGCATGCTCCGGTAGTGACCAACTCAAAAGATGAAGAAAGGACCCCCCCGAGAGATACGTACATATCGTTCCCAATTCTTGGATTGCTGCCATGCCGCAGCAAGACGCCAAGTGATACTTGACTAGCAGCCAGCGTAGTCGTCACGACCAAGACAGCATCTTGTTTTGAATTCTCGAAAGTGACGAAACTGAGACCAGAGGTAGTTGTGGAGTTATCCAGAATTAGATTTGACTGTAAATTCATGTCTTGAAATCCTCTGACCGTTATTCTCTGATTCGTCTCGAGAAAAACTTGAGAGGTGAAATTAAGTAGCAAAGTGAAGTCAGAATCTCTATCGGAGTTTGACTGCGAAGCGTAAATACTATCCCAGACTCGTATTCTCAAAGGAGCCGAGTCTCCGCTTGCAGAGGCACAAGAGGTGAAATCTCCGTTGGTGATGCCCACAATGAGCATTGAGATGTTTTGACCGCGTTGCACTGTATCACCATTAACAACAGTAAATGACAAGGAGTATGTGAAGTTTGAAAATATCTTGGTTCCTGAGTTGATCGTAAACGATAGAATACCATTCGTGAAATTCTTGTAGCTGAAAACAGTACCCCGCACGGCAGAAAGATAGTTAAGAGAAGCATTTTTCACGATTCCATTCAAACCCTGCACCAAGACAGTATTGTACTCATCGAACTCCACTGAAGTTGTGAATTCAACGACGAGTGTATTTGCATGTAAAGGCTTGGAGGTACTTTGACGTGCGAGGCTGGAACTGATTGCAGAAATCAGGAGAAAGGTATTCACAGCAGAACCTGTAACTGAAATGTTGTGATCAAACGTCTCACGCTTGCTAGAGCAGATGAGAGTAGATATCGCTTTACCACAGAATGGACCAGTATCATTGTACGTTCTGAGGGTCACAGTAGGAGCAGGCTGGGCTGTCAAGGAGTTTTGCACAGTGAAGACAAAACGATAGATACGGTCATTGAGAAGAGAAAGGCTGAGGGGAAGCCGAATCAGAATCACTCCTGTGTTTTGATTCCAACTCACAGCCAACGACATAGAATACTTTGCTGGATCCTTCCCCATTTCATGCATCTTCACATATTTCTCTATTTGCGGGCACGTGTACAGGATGTTGATGTTGGAGTATTGAAAGTTGATCACACAGGATGGAGAGTTGCAACCCTGCGAAGTCATCTCGAAGAACAAAGAGACCGCATTTCCCTCCTTCCACAGAGAATCATCAAACTTCTCCTGAAAGAGAAGAGACAAGTCAAGAGAGAAGGCGATGCCAGTTGAGGTGGACGAAGTTAACTTCCACTCCACAAATTGGTCCGACTTTTTGAATGTGCTCACATTTTGAAAAAGCATGCTCAAAGGAGGGTTCACATGATTGATGGTGCGAATCCTGATGGTAAGGTTTTGCTGCAAGGCTTCTACAACCGTCAAACTAAGTAAAACCTTTTGAACACTTGCTTGATAAGGAATTTGAATGGATGGAAAGTAAATTGCAAGAGCGCTAGTCTGATTGCGCAAGTCAAAGAAGAGGTTGTTCCTTGTACATGACGTTCCGCACAAAAAGAAAACAGGAACTCCTACAGGAACCGAGAAAGATTGCTGGACGTTCCACGAAGGATCCTTGTTACATACAACTCGTGTTCCAATCAGTCCAGCTATCTCAATTGTTTGATTCTCCGGCATGAAGTACTTTGGTTGAACATAAAACTCAAGCTGATTATAATTGGCGACCAGATTGCTCGAATGCTTGGTGTATTTGATTTTCCATGCACTGTCATTCGTTGCTGTCGAAGAACCTGTTGCCGAATTCATCGGTTCCACTGGCGAATTCTGGGTTGCACTCCCAGTGAGACCTGAGATAGTTATGCGAGTTCCAGCAGATAGATTCGTTTTCGGGCTGAACGCGAACCTGATATTGTTGACTGATGACGGGAGCGAACTGTTCTGTGAAACATTTTTCACTGCCCAATGTTGAGACTCAGAAATCAGCGAGCTGGAGTTTTGAGGTGGCACGGGAATTGAGGGTATCTGCCACTCTACGACGGGAGCAGGTACCAAAAAGACCGTACAGAAGATGTCGGAGGAGCGTTTCGATGCAGGACACAGTATCTGATCGTTATAGACAGAGAAGCAAATTCTCTTGTTTCGACCAGCATTGTTCAGCCCACCACGAAATGTGATCTGGAGGAAAATCGAATCACTCACTGGTGCTGGAAAAGACCTGACTTACCTTGAACATCACCTCCGTGCAGTTCTGGTTACGATCTCGCACGATCGGAGAAAAAGAGCCAGAGACACATGCTGCTGGGCTGATCTCGATATCTCCTCCTGGTCCTAAAGAATTGTCTGTGAGCTTCAAGTCAAGAACCTGCGTCTGAGGATCATCTTTTGCGAGCGCTGTGAAGGTTGTGAAGTTCCCGGCCTGAACAACGTAGGAGGGCAGCAAGTCTCGTCCATCCTCGTCCTTGATCTGAAGCTGCGGGGTTGTGCATCGAATGACTGGAAGGAAATAGCAAGATGGATGTGACAGAGACACCAGGAAGTCTGGCACGCTCAGGCTGCTGGTGAGTTGCTTGACTTGAAAGCAAGCAGCAAACGTGTCAAGGAGATGCCTTCCTGTGTAGGTGTACATCTTCTGCTCTTGGAGGCTCTCACAGGGAGGGTTCCACAAGAATTGGTACAGGAGTCCTTGCGTGTCTGGGATGACTTCGAGCTGGGGAAGGCGCTGGCCAAACCTCGACACGTTTTGAAAGGTCGGCAAGTAGTCTCTGTTGGTGACGTAGAAGTTGAGGGTCGGCTGCGAGAGGACGGCACGGACAACTACTGAATTCAGTTGATCGCAGATGAAACTTTCTGCCGTCCTCGCGTATTGTAGCCCTGCCGGCAGGTCAGAAATTGAGAAACCCGCCGGTGTCGGACGGACACGGATGTAGAATTCCATTGTTGTGAAGATCACGTCGGTGGTCCATGCCCGCACAACGATGGAGTAGTACGACTCTCTGCTCAGACGCGGAACAAAGATAAGTCCGCTTGACGCATCCACAGTGACATCGTAAGGCGCTCCCTTCGTGGTAGATATACATGACATGGTATCTCCTCCGTAGTCAGAGTCTGTCCCAATCGCGAAGGTTACTTGCTGAGTGGGGTGATAGGCAAAGAGCTGAATAGTGGTAGAGATGGCCAACGAGACGTTGACAATCGGAGTCTGAGCAAACAAAGCTGACTGGGTGTAGTCCGTACTGTTCAGTGAGACCAACGATGTTATCTTGTACATACAGCCTGCGCTGTTGTCTAGCCCGCTGATTGGTTTGCAGCAGCCTGAGAAGAAGATGTTATAGTTGTCAACCGTCCCGCCATCTGAGGGTGAGTATGTATGGTCGACTATGACCAGCGCAAACACGAGATCCTCAGCTTCATCGATCCCCCTTATCTCAGCAGAGAGGCACGAACCGTCAGTCGCGCAGCTAGATGCAGAGGTCAGAGGAGATTGCGACTCGCCGAGGGAGTTCCCGTCTCCGAAGCTCAAGAACAGCTGCATGTTCTTATCCGTCACATTCGATCTTAGGTCCACAACGTCTCCTATCTTCGGTGCTCCTCTCAACAACCTCCACGAGGACAAGGGCCATGCAGTCGAAATAATGAATCGCACGCTCCTTTCCTGACTTTGTCTCCACTGCAAGGTACCATATTTCATCCACAGCCCCGATCCATTGATTTCTGGCAGGAGCAACAAGAGAAACGCCAGCCATCTCCACCATCCCACCGCGCGCTTCAGCATGGTGCAGGCCAACGGACATCAAATCTTGACAATCAAATTCTTTTTTTTTTGACCCTTCTCTCGCCATGGATGGAACGCGGGAGGACCTGCGCATGCCGCGGCTGTATGTGAGCTCCCCCGAGCCTGCTGATGAAGTGGAAAGGAAGGACGAGTTTCCGAGCGAAGCTGTGCATTCTCTCATACAAGACGCAAACAAAGTGCTGCGCTCTCTTGACTCGAACTTAGGCATGCTTCAACGGCAAGACTCTTTCGCTGACGTATCTGATTCAGCCAGTGATTACAAGCTTGATGTGAGAATCTCAGACTGGCTTGACGAGAATGAGTTGTCCGAGTTCAAGGACACATTCAATAAGGAGCAAGTTATCTTGCAGCAACTAGCCGGGAAACATGCTGATAGGGAGCTGGCGGAAATGGGAATGAAAAATTTGAAGGATAGGATGAAAACTATCTCATTTGCTCGGAAAGCCCTTGAAGCAGGTGAATTGTTGTGGTACTTGATGACAGTATGAGCTTGACGTCGCTTGTGTAAGATACATCTTCGCAAGGAGTGGTGGATGATGCTTTATCAGAAATCATCGACGAACTTTGGAATGATTGTGCTGAGTCCAACGGAGACTCTGATGTTTCCAGCATGCAACATGAAAGTAGGAAGGTGATTGAAACTGTAGAAAGTGCTGTACAGTGCGGCATGCCTTCACTCGACGAAGGTGAAGAGCATCACACAGTATTTGTTCAACGAAAAACGTTTCGTGGAGTGATTCGAAAAAAATTTACAAACTGTGAAGACAAAAAACTTTCTAGGAATTCTGCAGAGGTCTCGCAAAGAGGTCCCAAGGTAAATCATCACCTTCCTGTCGAACGATTCGTCGACCTCAACTCAATCTGGCTAGGAGGACCAAATCCTGAATAGACTGAAATTCCTCGAAGAATCCCTTCAAGCATTGCAACACGGTAAAATTCTTGATTTGGCACTTCCTTGCTTTTCGTAGCAGTGCGTGACTTCGCACTCTAGGGAATCAAGTCCAGACGGTGACAGTTGCTTGATCCTTTATGCAAACTTCCTGTTGATGTGAATCCTTCAGTCTGAGATGTTGAGAGTCCCAAAATTGGACAAGGTTGGAACAAACCGTTGACGCTATGGTTGATTATGGGCTAAAATTCATTACAGCATCTCTCAAATAGCGCTGGGATCGGTATCCGGATCGATGCTGATGTTGTTGTCATATTGGCTGCTTTTGCTAGTGATGGTGATTCACAGGAAAATGGAATATACAAAATCATCGGGATGAAGGCAGGTGGCCCTGCCGACCGAGCGTTCCCAGCCCTTCAAAATGGAGATGCAATTCTGAGCATCGACGATCAGCCGATAGCTGGCAAGTCAAAGCAGGAGTTGTTCGACTTGTTCAAAGGGCTGCCTGGCAGCCAAGTGTCCCTGGAGGTCAGGTACCAGCCTGACTTGTACACAACCTCTCCTCTAACCTCTCATGATGAAGAAGGAAAGATGGAAAAGATGCACAGGAATTCACCATCAGGCTTACTAGAGAGTGAAACGAGTCAGGCCTACCAACTGTACCAACTCTATAAGTAAATTAATCCGACCAGGCTTGGCTGCAGCAGGGCCGGAGTGCACTGCGGCAGCCGACTTGACTGCTGGGTGGGCCCTGCAGGGGTGGGCCCGGTGGGTTCTGCCCTGTTCTGCCCATGTGTTCTGCCCCAGGTTCTGCCCGGGTTCTGTGGTCTTGAGCGGGGATGAGGGACGGTCGACAGGACACGGAAAAATGGATAGTGTGTCGGGGGGCGGGGGAGAGGGAGAGCTGAAGAAGCGCGCCGGAGGAGGAGGAGGAGGAGGAGGTTTGTGTTTGAAGACAAATGAGTCAAGATGAGGGGCCATACATGTAATGGCTGGTTTAGAGGCGAAGAGGAGCTATGTATTGAAGCCGAACCAGTGTAGAACTCAAGTTTTCTCTGCCATGTTTTTAGCTGCCGAGAATGACCTTTTCGTAAGTCAGGATTTACAAGGAGACACATGTCAAATATCTAATTGCTGAAGGATAACGATGGCAAAAGAGAGCTCTGCGAAGAACAAGATGACGAATGCTGACTCCAAGAACAATGGATGGATGTAAGGGGCTTGATTTTGAAAGGGCGTAGCTTCTCTGACAACGCCCCAGCCTTCGTAGTCTCTGGGTTCTCACCAACGCGCTATTTTGGGTACCAGTGATAGGGCTGCCTACCTTGTCCTTGATCTTGTTGACTCCTGCCATGGGTGCTTCATAAAGATTTGATGAAAAGCTGAGTGTGACGAGGTGCTGCAGGGCTCACGAGAGTGCAGCGGCTTGTTTGGCGGTGCTCTACGATATATTTCAAGATCACTCTATGGGCCACTGGTGCTGCATATACTGTGATCGGTCTGGAAAACCTTGATCCTGACAAGCACTATTTCTTCGCTTGCAACCACGAGGTATGATTCTATGCTCGTCGCACAATGCGAAGCCTGATGCTTGAGATGCAGTCAATCTACGACATCCCTCTCGTGTTCGCTGCGTTGCCGTAAGTCATTGCGGACATTTTTCATGTCTTTTGAAAGCTTTTAAGGTTCTGGCTGATAGCGATCGCAAAATCGTCTGTCGCCTACTTCCCAATATTCGGATGGGCGGTTGGGTGAAACTCATGATTTCGATACTTGGTGACCCAGCCTTCCAGGTTGCATGTGGTGGGACGATATTCATAGATCGCTCAGATCACAACAAAGCTGTTCATTCACTGGACAAGGGACGAAAGGCTCTGGAACAGCGACCTAGATCTGTGCTCTTGTTTCCAGAAGGTACGACTGATCCTTTCTGCTTGAAGTCACTGATTGGCAATGTACAGGAACAAGGTCATCAGACGGCAACGTGCGACCATTCAAGAAAGGAGGCCTCGTCTTGGCAATTCAAGCAAAGATGCCTGTGGTCCCTGTAGCGATTTGCAACACGCGATCTATTCTTGGGGCGAAAGTCGACAGCTTCAAAGAAATCCATAAGAGCCCGATAATACTCATCATAGGGAAGCCCATCGAGACCTCAAGTATGGCGTATGAAGATAGGGACAAGCTCAGCGTCGATTTGCAAGCAGAAGTAGTTCGATTGAAAGAACTCTGGAAACAAGGTGTTGGCAAAAAGTACTGGAATCACAACACTCAATCATTTTGGGGATGCTGGGTAGTTTTTCTTTATTATTTTGTATGTCTTTTTGATGTGTCTTGGGAATAGGTTCCAACACCGCCTTTTCCTGCGCCGTGTTGGGGACGGTAGGTTTACTAATGTTCATCTTGAGCTGATGTTACTTACAGAGTTCTTGACGGTTATAAGGATTTTCAGCTATGACAGCGATGCGTACAGGAATAGTGAGAGTCTGGTCTGGTCAAATCGTTCCAATTTTGTCTTGGAAACTCCTGCGGTAGTGACAATACAGGAGACTTTCCTGCAAGTCTTGGATGTTCGTTATCTCAGCTGTGAACCATTTCTTGCGGCATCAACTAACTGTAAAATAGCTTTCGCAGTCTGATTGAGAGTTCAGTCGCACTTTGCTTTGAATAAAGAGCAGATGTGTTGAGCTACCTCCTCTGCATCCTCCTTGACAAACAGCAGCGAACCATGGCCCGCTCCTTCAACGACTTTCCTGTTCCATACGTCCATGAGCTCCATGCTCTCGTCAGCATTTTGAGTCTACCGTGAGCTGTTTGAGGAGAGGGCAGCCTGCTCTAACTGAAATTCCTGCGAGAGGCACATTAGAAAAGCAGCATGAAGAGGAAAGCTTTACTTCGTGCAGTTTCTCCCGCACTGGATCTCCCTTGGCATTGGGATAGAGTCTCCCTCCAGCACCTCTTTGGGGATCTCTCGATACGATCATAAGCGGCATGTTGCCCAGCTGCGGGGGAACGTCTCAAGTGAGCACAACAGAAACTCTCTCAGTCAGGCAAGCACCTGTCCGGGTTTCATGATGTCCAGTGTTTGCATGTATTCCATGGAGTCTTTTTGAGATCCATGTTCTGAAATCATGGCAAGCATGCTTGCCGCATCACTCTGAGAGCAAAGATCAGGATTGGTGTGCTGGTGACTGATAGTAGAATCGACTTGTTCCGCTTGAAAACGTGAGCGAAGGTGCTCTGGGAAATGTGGACCCAGAATTCTTTCATTCTGTCGCGCGGAAACCTGCAGTGATGTAACCAAGCAACAATCAACCAGAGCATGCTCCTTGGAACAACGGCATTACCGCAACAGATCTTCCCAGCATATCGAAGAACTTCAGCACGTAAACGAAAAGAGGGAATTGCCAGCACAGCCTACTGAACTCAGGGCCGGAGATCAAGTACTTGAAAAAAGGTCACATTGCATCAAGTATGGGCCGGCAGCAAACCATGATACGAAGAAGTCCGGTATTAGACAGAAACTTCAATCTTTTCTTGATAACGAGTCAAATCGCAGAACATCCACATGAGAACGAAGCACCATTTTGTGTTCGGTCATTTCCCTAGAAGGGTAGCTGTTGTAAATGGAGTTGCCTTGCAGCTTCTGGAGCTGCTTCTCATGCGCAGCATCGATCAGCACAATCCCCTTGACCTGAAGGTTGAAGCTTCTTCATCAACCTCATGAAGGAGCTTCGAGGATCACCTGCTCTCGGTACAGGTGAGCGTAGAGCCGCACATGCATTCCTGAAGAGGAGTGTCCGACAAGAATCAGATTCTCCTGCGGCATCCCATTCATCAGCCAAGGGGCGGTCAAGATTTAGCCTGGAAGAACCTGAAGTTTCAGCTTTCCTAGAAGCTGGTAGGTGAGATCCACTATCGAGTCCACCCTCCGCAGCCATGATGGGCCTTTGTCGGGTGGGCTATATCCCAGACCCGGCCTGTTGGTGGAGGGATACATGGATCACAACCTTGACGACATCATGAAAACTGGAGATCACCGGTCGAAACACACCACCCTCGTTCTACTGACAAGAACATCCTGCCACCATGTCAGGGCATTGATGAATCCGCTCTGGAAGATGGGTTACCTTAATCCAATGCCATGAAAGACTAGACATCCCAAGGCCGGCATCGAGGACAACAGTGAAGTTCCCTTCACCTTGCACCTCACAGTAAATCTTTTTGCCGTCCACGTCCACAAAATTCCCCATCAACTGCCTGAAACAGGGGGTATGAGAAGGAACCAGCAGGATCCACTAAGGCATTCTTTGAGCTGATCTCTACACATCATGAGCATGACGATGGTCGTACCTTCTCATCCTCCTTCTCTCCCGCATCACCACCACCAAGAATGCCGCTCCTGCAGCCATTGCCGTCGCAACGAGAGCTTTCCACGCCATCGGGAAATCCTTTGCTCTCCTCACATTCAACGTTACGACCGTTATTTGCTATTGATCCGCATCCTAGGTAAATACGACATGAAGGCAGCAAGGAAAGGGAGTGGCGAAGGGGAAACAGAGAGAAAAGCAGCAGCAGCAGCAGCAGCAGCAGCATGAGTAGCAGGAGGATGAGGAGGAGTTGTCTTGATGTGGGAGATTGATCCGACCAGCATCTGAATCCTACTCATGAAGTTCTCTACGAGAACCTGCTGCTTTTTCGCTGTGTTGGTGGGGTGTGCTTATTCGCTTCAGCACTCAACACACGGATCTTCAGATACTGAATCAATCTTGGACTCACCTGTCCCGCCATCCGCAACGACCCTCCTTGGTGCGTCTGCGTTCAGATCTGGGAGGACAGGGGTGAAGAACTTCGTTGACGACGAAGACTCGGGTATGGTCCTCAGCACACCGACTTTGCGGACTCCTGGTCCGAGCATGCGGACTCCTGGTCCGAGCATGCGTACTCTTGGTCCGGAAGGAGAAGCAGAGTTGCATGCGAGGGAGAATCCGCGATCGAAGATCCAGTCTTTGCTGAGACAGCGATCGTCAATTCCTGAGCTATTGAGCTTCGAGGACAAGATAGCCGAAGAGGTCCTGGGCGAGGGCTGCAGGAAAGTTTTGGACGAGGAGACGCTGAGGATGGCGAGCGCGTCCATTAGCAACATGGGGTCTATGACTCACTTTACCAAGGTATGCGCACAGGATTCTCGTAACCTCTGACGAGATGAAATTGATCAAACCAGGGTCATGCTACCCTTTCGCTGGAAGCAAACATCAAGCGCAAGTTGAAGTCAAAGAATGCAGTAGCCAGAGACGTTGAAGTAGTTGTACCTGACGACACAAATGTCGTCGAAGCGTTCTCATTCGTAGGGAACGAACGAAGAATAGTTTTGATGAAACCAGGGTACTACCAGGTCGACTCCTTCAAACCTACCCGGTAAGTTCATGATTGACACATTTCTGCTTCTTTGTAGATGAGTGACTTCTTGCAGCAATCCTGCTTCACGAGTTGATGTCGTAGAGCCAATTCTTGTCGACGGATGTGCTTTTGTGAGTCCACACGAGGATGTCAGTAGACAACCTGCACGATGGAAACAATCGGACGAAAGTACTCGACGAGGTCTAGAAGAGAGACCAGAGTCAGTAGTCATAGAGGGACAATTTTTCATGACAGAAAGATCAAATGGAAACTTCTACAGCATTCGCTTTCAAGGAAGCACTGATTCGATCCCATCTAACGGAAAGGAGGATTGCGACGATGATTCCTCCATCATGCTGCTTATCCGAGGCGGTCCCTGGAAGTTTGAGCGATGTGACATGAAAAGTTCGGAAGGATGGTATTCTTTCTGTGCATGCTCTGTGAGGAGTCTCATCTCACTGTTCCTTCAGCATCTGTTCTATCACCCAGAATTCTACTGTTGAGTTCATCTCTTGTAAGTTCGGGTCAACACACAGGTACGATTCTAGTTCAAAGATTCTCTTTCGATTCGAAGAACTGAAGCTTTTCTCTAGCTCAGATTCGCAATATTCGAATGCTATCGCAACTTATGAGAGGAGCTTGTTGATAGTGAAAGATTGCGTGTTCCGGGATGCGGTGAGACCAGGTGTGAGATCCTATCACACTGAAACGAGGATTTCTTCAGAGCCTTGCAGCCATCAAAGTTTCCGGAGCTTCAAAGTCTAAAATAATGGAGAGTGGATTTGAAAATAATTGCTTTTCTGTCGGTATGTTCATGCAAGCGTTCGTTCACATAGAACGATGCGCTTTCTTCAGGTTTTGATGCGATGTTCCTTTTGAAGTTTCTAACAAGTATTCAGGACATCATCGTCTATCTTCGTCTTAGACTCAGATTGGACAGCTGGCGATCCACAAGAGAGACAAGGCTCGAGCATGAAAGGTGTCCACACTCCGATTTCCTCGCAACCTTCTCACCATCTTCCTGCAGTACTCGACTGCATCTTTGATGACCTTCCATGGACTCAGACCCAGAGACCGATCTCCTTTTCTGAGCGCAACAACAGGCTCCTGCTGCTGCGACGGAGGAATGGAATATGGGGGGAGGGGGGGAGGCTAGAGGATAGGGAGTGCTTCACCCCGACTTCCTCTAGCCGCAAGAAATGGGTCCTGATGGGGCCAAACATGACGGCGCCACCAGCTGGGCTACCGATAGGTGGAATGGAAACGTGGGTCCCCTACGGTGAGCGGAACCAGCCTCCGGAGAAGATGGCGACTGATAAAGAGCAGGTTCCATCGAAAGTTTGACAGAGGATGTTCCCAACTTCTCGCCGGAGGGCACCGTGAACTCGGTACTCCGTGCTTGATGTATGTCGTGCCTGGACGACTGACTTTATGTCATGTTTCCTTCGAATCTCTCCGGATCAGTGGCTGGAAGCTCTTGCGGGTAGTTTGTCGTCTTCCTTGGATACGCACGGGGGGTTGACTTGTGCAACAGAGGCAGGAAATCTGGACGGCGTGTCAAAGAACTTCACGTTGCTAAGAGATCTGTTGAATTCTACAGGCAGCTGATCTGTCGACGCATCAAGGCCTGACGGGATTCCAGGTGCTCTTGGACTCCTTGGACATGGATTCATCGACCCACCCCTTGTGGGCTTTCCCCCCGAGTTCCTGCGAAAGTTTCCCCAGCTGAGAGCAGCAATTGAACAGCAGCAGCTGGCGGCTGCAAGAGAAGGCACGCATATCTACCAAGGGTTGTTCAATGGGCCCTCGAGGATCAAGGTCAGCGCTTGGTGGTGGTGGTGGTGGTGGTGGTGGTGGTGGTGGTGATCTTGGCGGTGCTTGACTGCCTTGTTAGGCTCTTGAAAATCTCAGGATGGAGTTGCAGCTGTCAGATCAGATCTTGGATGAGAGCTTGGCGACCTCGAAGGAGCTTCTGCAGCTGTTCTCCAACCTCACCAGCGCTGCCTGACCACACTCGGTCTGTTAACGCTGTAGGTCCCGTGTACGTATTGTATCAAAGTAATGTCAAGGTTTGAACTCGTGTGGACGCTCCTTCTAGTGCGATCTGCTCTCATTCTTGAGCTCATCTCACCCAGGCCTGTAGTGCAGCTCTTCCTCTCTGCAACCCTCCATCTATCTCTCTATGTATCAGTCAGTCAGTCAGTCAGTCAGTCAGTCAGTCAGTCAGTCAGTCAGTATGTGCGTATGCCTGCCTTCCTGCCTTCCTGTCTCCCTGTCTCCCTCAAGCTCTCATAGTCTCCCGCGAGTTTGCGCTCGCTCGTTTTTCACCTTTATTGACTGAAAAAGAAAGGCAAACCGGAGCAAACAAAGGAGGACGATAATATTAGTCACATGGTTGAGTAATCAAGAAGTGGGGAATGTCGGGTCGCATCACAAACATGGCGGTGCAAGGAGTGAAGATTTGAGAGGAAGAGACGCAGAGAGGTAGAGAAGTAGAGAAGTAGAGCAGAAGAAGATGCAGGGAGACAGAGGAAGAGGAATGGAGGCAGGAAGGAGGAGGAGGGAGGAAGGAGGAGGTAGGACGACGGGCACGTTGCGAAAAACAATGCAGAGAACATTCCATGGAAGCATTCTTTCGAGTCTCATGCTCATGCTCTCCCTTCGCCAAACCACATTCGTTGCTTCATCCAAGTGTTATGGGCTTGCCTTTTCTCCCTCGCTATGGCGGGTGCAGTCAAGCCGCAGCAGGCTGACTTGTTCCTTCGACTCGCGGCTATGTTTGAAAATGTCCCCCAACAACGCAACAACGCCGACGTCCGAGCAGGATCCAGCGGAATTCGATGTGGCTGCACGCATCGCAGCAGCAGCAGCCAAGATTGCTGCAAAGGAAGAAGAGATCTACAACAGAAACATCGGTCAGAACTTCCGACGTTATGATCCCTTTCATAGAGCCATCCTGGAGAAAGTGGTAACTCAATGCTGCAGTTCCCCTCAAGTCCTTCACTGACAAGGATTCTGCTGCACAGGGCGAGAAGATGGGACCGGTGGATTTGAAGGAGATCGAAGAGCTCGAGCTCGACACTCCAGTGAACTTGCCGCAAATTCAGGATGCACCAACAGTCCCGACCTCGCAAGGCAGGGGTGGAAGGTTCAGCTCTGACAGGAAGAAGATTGAGAAGAAATACTATGAGCCCCCTCTCAATGCAAAGAAGGCAAGGAGACACTTCAGATACAAAGTCCGTGGAGGAGACTTGTTCGTCAAAGTGATCCTGACTGGAAAGGACTGTAAGATGCAGTCCAGTTTGGCCTGCCTTTTTGTAACCTTTCCATTTCGGGCCTGCCTTCAGTTCAAAAGTCGTATAGGCCGAGGTGGTTGTATTGTATCAATCTACCTGATCATTCTCACTCTTCCACTGTAGCGATGGGACAGAATTTGACTTCTTGAGTGCTGGTGGTGGCGGAAACAACAACTTCATGGTACACTAGTTTGCGATATTGGAGTTCAACAAGTATAAGGTTGTTTCATCAGGATTCTCTTATCAATGAGTCAAACGAGCCTGGGGGTCTTGTTCTTGATATTCCCAAAGAGCTGCAATCGATCATAGGTGGAAGAGCGTCTTCCAAGCTGACTGTGTTGAGATTTTTCTTCAGCTGGTGCTGGCAGTTCAGCAGTCGAGAAGAAACGGCCATACCCGTTTGATTACTACGAAGGAGAGCAGGTGACTTGCAAATGTTCAGATCCCCTTACTGCCCTGGTTTGACGAGCTTACACCTGTTGGACATTGAACAGGAATCGTTGAGAGACATCAGAATGTTCAAATCGGTCATATATCCTCAAATCGTTGCTGCATGGCTCAAAGTTGAAACCTCCGCAGATTCCAGTTCCTGCACCTCTTGTAGCAGGAGACCTGTGGGATGATGAATACATACGGAATATGAGATCTGTCAACAAGAACGTGAGATATCTCTCCATCACTTTCAAACGTTTTGTTATGATTCGCTGCTAGGTATCAGAGCTCGTTTCAGGGGGATATGGAGTTCTGGAGTGGGTGGAGATGAAACGGGTATGAACATTCATGATGTGAATCTCCGAGACTGACATGCCGGTTTGCATCAGAGCATCACCCCCAACCTTGTTGGAAGAGTCGCTGAGCAGGCATAGAATTGTGAATGGCAAGGAAGTGGAATTTGATGATATTGCCTCCAGCTTGCGGCCCTTCACTTGAACTCCTTGGAGAAATCAAGAAATCATGGATATCACATGGACACCTTCCTTGGGCAGCGTAGACAGAGAAACAGCGAAATGAAGGTTTCTGAGGCATGGAGCAATTTCACTTTGACTCATGTGAGCTTAGGACTTCCTTGAGTTTTTTGCGGAAAAAAGATTGGAACCAGAAATCCGTGATGCATCAGCAGCGAAAGAAAGAGTGGATCGGTCTCCCTCCAAGTCTGAAATCTTTGGAATTGACTTGCTCTCAGCTCTGCCGAGTACAGTGACAATATCCGAGATAAGATTGGATTCTTTGGAAACAAGGTCAGTAAGATAAATTTCATCTAATCATCTTTAAGTGTTCGAAAAAGATACTGGAGCGATTAGTCGATAGCCATGTGTGGAGAGAAATCTTTGCGCCAGTGCTTGAATCAAGTCCTTCGATGTTGCACGGAGACATCTGGTTGGGAAATATTGCTGTAAGAAGTCAATCAGCTCAGAGAGCCACTAGATTCTCACACTTCGTTGCAGGAAAAAGGCGACAAGACAGAATTTGTTTTCGGACCTGCCAGTTGGCATGGGCCAGCTGAGTTCGATCTTGTACGCGGATCGTAATTTTCTACTTGTGATTGATCTCTCCGCAGTCGGTAGGGGAAACTTTTGGAATGCCTCAAAGGTTCTTCGAAGGTTACCATCACTATAACCCAAGGCTGGAAGGGTACTCCCTTGCTCTTGCGAAAGTTTGGCAGCAAGTTGATTTTTACTTTTCAATTAGGTACGAGATGAGGATGAAAGTGTACAAGCTTTATCACCTCTTGAACCATCTCAATCAGCCCTCGGATTACAAGTACAACTTCAACATCGCGCGTGAGCCACTGTAAGTGACCGCACAATCGAAGTTTGCTAGAGCAAGAGTAATGCCTCATAGGTTCGAATATCGGCCCGACAATCTCCTAGGAGGAAGGACCTTGACAAACTTCAACAGTCAAGGGGTATCGCATCAACTCTACTGCAAGTGTCGGTCGGGTCACCTTACTCTTGCAGGTTCTGAATCCTGGGAAACATCAATACCGGTCAGAGATGGAGATGATCACTCGTGGAGGGTGGTTCGACCCAGAGGTCGCCTTGCTCCTTTGACATCTGACATGCTCTGAACTTTAGCTGCAGTTTTATCTCAAAGAAGTTATGGGCCTCATCTATGAGATTCGCGACGTCCACCCCCCGCAGCAACAAGGGCAGATCTTCAAATTTTGGGGCAAAGCCAAGAAGCCCTCGAGGGGGTTTTGATCAGTTGCGACTGCACATGTAGGAAATTTCTATGAGAGATGATCAGGGAGGTTGTATGAAAGCGACCCTGTCTCTGTCTTGCTTTCATGTTTCCATAACATTCTGCAGTCTTGCATAGATGATGAATTCAATGTTCCCGTTGGGCCCTGTAATGGGACTCTGAGTGATCCCTTGCACCTTGTCATTCCTTGTCAAGCGCGATCTCGCTTGCTGATACGTCAAGGACGTTACCTCCCATCCAACCGATTTCAACCACGAAGAGACTTCGGAGCAAACCCTCTCGTGCACTTTCCCGTCACGCACAACTTCCAAGAGCACGTGAGTGGAGAGCGCAAGATCGCAAGATTCAACCTCCAGTCCCCGATTCGACCTCGTGCCTAAGGGCCTCAAACTGAGGTTTGATCAAGGCCAACAGCACTGATGGAGGTTGACAAAGCTTTAACGAGGCTGGCAACACCTGCATCCAGGCCGTCATAGACCTGGGCGAGAGCCAGGACTTACTTTGTGCAGAGGGATAAAAGATGCGTCACAGACTATCATGGATGGCGCGTCTGCGATAACATCTCGGGTCAAGTTTCTTGCATTCGTTCTCTCCAGCACCACGACTCGAGGATCCTGGCCATATCTAAATACCAACAATCAACACAGCTTGACAATACTTGTCTTATTTGAAGGTCAAGTTGGCCATACCCAACATCGACCGCGTAAACCTACAGCAGTTGTCAACGGGTTCGAACAATTCGACAGGAGAGTATATGTTCTTTCCTTTGACGCTCCATAGTGCAGCAATACATTCGTAAACCCCCCAGTACTACAACCCACGTCAACCGCTACCACGTCTTTGACCTGCATACTCTATTCACGCATATAGAGGGACTCAGCAACTGTTCACTTCAACAGAAAATTCTCTGATTGCATGGTCAAGCTTCATCCCCCCACGAGATACCCAGGGATGTTCCTGCACGAGAAGTTAAAAAGTCATAAGGCAGGTATTATGCAAGGCGCGACTACTTTTTGGGCTTTAAGACGTATCGGAGTGCTCCTACGAACTTTTTGAGCAGGGCTAGTGACACGTACGGTTTCATCGATAATCACAGCTCCTGCCAAGACAAGAGCACCGGCATGCTGGATCGACTGTTACAAAATCTGGAACGAACTGATGAAATGAGTACCTTCATATCGCTGGCAAGTCCGAGTTCTAACAAGAGTTCATCGACCCTGATCTTTTTGTTTAAGAATTTTTCCGTCATCTCGTTGCCATTCATCTCTCGATCTGTATTTACATTCTCATCGCTTTGCGAACTCCGTGACATGCTTCGACCGGGCGCAACCCAGTATCGTCCCTTTACAGGCCTAAAGCAGCAAGTCTTGAGCGAGGGAAGCGCGCTGCCTGGTAGACGGAGTAGTTTATTAGTGGCGATGAAGCAGCTTCTGCAGCTTCCGCCTCCTCTGCTCCCTTGAAGCCACAGCATCGTCACAGTTGCTGCTGCCATGGCGGCCTTCATGGAGGTGAGTACTGATGTCGCGCCGGGTTTCGGAAGTTCGGGGATCCCCCGGGCATTCACTGACGGCCCGCCTCTATATTAGGATGCAGTGGAGGGTGGGGGTAGCAAGCCCTTGCAATGGATGGTGGGGTAGTTGGTTGTACATCTTTACTACTAGGACCGCATCGTTTGTGGAGGCATAGGAAGACACAGGGTACCGATTCAGCATGGGGTGGTGCAAAATATGTAGGGGTGTCTCATTGAAAGGGGTACTCTTTGCTACAATACAATAATTATGTTATCATAAGACATAGCAAATATGAAGACTTGAGGAGAAGAAATTGAACGATGGAAAAAGACTACCAATCAAGGGGGTAGGGGTAATGCAAGCCTGCCAGACTCTGGGGTAGGGTATAGCAAAGTAGGGGTAGGGAAAAACAGGCTCTACTCAGATGGGAACCTTGCTCTTGGAGGGGATGCAGAGATGTAGAGGAGCAAGATGAATGGTTTGAGAGAGAGGGGGGGGAGTGAGATGAACGATGGGAGCGATCAGAAGAGAGAGAAAGATTGTTTCGAAATGGTTTGAAAGATGGTTCGACATGGTGTGAGAACGTCTCTTGAACAAGACAGGAAAATGGATCATGGGTTGGTGAAATGCACTCGATCTATCTCATATTCCTTGCCTTCTCTGCAATGGAATGCGAATGGGAGCCGGACACAAGACATCTGAATCTGAGTGTGAGCTGAATGAGAGGTGATTGTAGATGGAGATCCAGAGAAGCATGGATTGAAGATGAAATGGACGTTTTCTAGGTGGAACGACGCACTAATGCTTCCCTGCAGGTCATGGGAGGTATCACTGTGGATCAACCGATTAGCAACAATGCCAGCGAAAACAAGCTTCTAATAACAAATGCTGGGCATTCTAAGACCTATGATTGGTCCCTTTCAACTGCAGAAAACTTTAGGTAGTTTTTGTTATGTTTCGTCGTTGACGCAAGTGAGAAATTGTTCTCACAGTCACGATGAAATGGAGTTTGTGGGGCCTTTTGCCGATATTCGGTATGATTCTTCAAAGGACGACATCACATTTCTGACTCAATTCTTCCAGTGCTCAGCTCGATCACACATATCACACCAACTTCATGCCTGCAAGGTGAGGTACGATTTTGGATCTATACCGCTGAAAGTCAAGCAGGCAGAGGTTGCAGGATATGCTGATCGA
Source organism: Guillardia theta CCMP2712 (assembly GCF_000315625.1). Taxonomy (NCBI): domain Eukaryota; class Cryptophyceae; order Pyrenomonadales; family Geminigeraceae; genus Guillardia; species Guillardia theta. The sequence goes on from NW_005434616.1 coordinate 66,343, forward strand.
AGAGGTTCTTCAAAAACCTTCTACGACTCAGCTTACACATCCGTGGATCATTTTCACTTGTGGTACATCGTGTTTGGTTCCTTCCTTCCTCGTGTAACAATGGTGTACATCCTCTCAGGTGCGATGGGATCAGGGAAATCCTACGTCATTGACAAGATATGTCAAAATCCTGCTTTTCGTCTTGGAGACGTGAGATCATGGAATGTCTGTATATGTTCATGAAGATTGTGTCCTCAGATTGTGAGGGTGGATCCAGACTTCTTCCGTCTCAGACTCCCTGAGTGGTCCGAATATGCTTCCCGAAACTACGAAACAGCTGGGAAACTCACACACAGAGAATGTGGGTACTGCGTAGAGGTATTCTAACTTGAAGAGAGGGTACAGCATCTTTGACAGGCATGCTCAGATTGCCCAAGAGGCTGCTCTGCAGCAAGGGAAGACGTTGTTTGTCGATGGGAGTCTAAGGAACTATGAATGGTACTCAAGGACAATAGAAGATATCCGTCAGCGACATCCGAGACACAGGATTGCGATCATTCACGTCGAGGTATTCTATCTTTGGTTTCCTCTAAATCGCTGATGCACATGTGTTAGGCTAGTATGGAAGTAATTCTTTCTCGAGCGTCAGACCGTGCAAAGAGGACAGGTCATGACGGACTGAGAGCTCACCTACACTCCATTTCTGATTGGACGTTGGTGTACAGGGCGACATGTCCCAGAGAGCGAAGTTTTTGATTCGTACACGATGGCAATCAAGACTGCTCACCGGTATGTGATTGCAGTCGTTGAAAATGATACATTTGATTCGCTCGTGACGAAATGAATCCAGCTTAGGCCCAATGGTAGACCTTTACACAAGAATCTTCAATGATGCATCGGGGCCACAATTACCAGAAGTGAAAGATTCCATGACAAGACCTCAGGAAGGAATGACAAGCTGTGCAAGGGAGCTCTACAGTTGCATCCAAAACAGCTGTAACATCTCAGTGTCTTCCGACGAATTACACATGGAGGGGTCCCATGTTATCTCCAACATTAAGTGATTACCCCGCACGTGATTGATTGCTCGACCATGTACAATCATCTGGAAGGGGCTTCAAGAGGTTGCTTCCGGCTCTCAACGAATTCAGGGGTCGCTCACCCGAGCCTAAGATCTCTGATTCCGATGCGTCATGCAATTAGATAATCTTGTAATCGTCCTGAAGACACACATTTCAGGAGTTGTGTAACAATTGTTGTAATATATCATACTACACTATCACACAGAAGGTGTGCAAATTGGTTCTTAAGGTCAAAGAAACTATTTATTCGCATCTTCTCTTAGAATATATCAAATTTCGCACTAGAAACGGATTAGAGCTCTCAAAATTAAAATGCGACTACACGGAAGGGAACAGAAAGACATTCACATCTTGGTAATCTTGTCGATTGTGGTCTCGCGTGTTCTGCCATCGGAAAACTGCGCGATCGTCAAAGAAAGCATGATGAGCAGACCCTACCAGGTTGCTTCACCTGGATATGATAGTAAGTCTTGGTCCTCATAGAACCATTGTGGCCTGGAAGCTCCACATCGACAACAACAACTTCTTCAGGATCTGAGCGAGGAGTTTGTTTGTAAAGAACTTTCTGCCCGATAGAAAGCTCGCCGACTCCTGCTCCCTATTGATGTCGTGGTCAACCATGGCACACAATCATGATGTTGTACTTGAACGGCCTGAACTTTCACGCCATCTCCAATCCTCTTGTCTTGGAAGTCCGTCTTGCGGAAGGGGGAGGAAGTCTCTGCAGGAGGGACATTTTCATCTTGAACATTCATCCTCTCCATCCCTTCCTCAGGAGCTTCCTCTGCAAAACTTCAGAGCAACATAACAGCAGAGGAAGGCACACCTTCTTGAACGAGTCGCAGCTTGTCCACCGTGGTATTTCGTTCCCTTCCATCTTCAAATCGGATCTTGTAGTTGTCTTTCCTGCGACCATTTTTGAGCTACACCTCAGACAGGTTCAGGAATCACCTGCTTCCAACAGGCTCGATCTCAACAATCTGGGCAACACTCTCGGCATTGCTTCCCAACTGTCTGTAGATGACAGTGCTTCCGACTTGCATCACGTTGGACACCACCTTAGCAGATGGCATACTCTGCTACACAAGACTCTCAGGCTCCAAGATGTCATCCTTACGATGTGTGAAACCTTGTGCACGTGCTCAGCAGGCTGGGGGGGAGCCTTTCCTTCGGGTTCAGCCCAGGCAAATGAAGTCCCTAAGGCATTGGAACCTCCAGCAGGAGCGTGCCTGACGACAGGAGTCACCCTAAAAGGGACTGAGCTTGTACTCACAGTCGAACACAGGAATGTCCAGTGTCACCAAATCCCTGGACAACTTTCAGGCTGAAGCTTTCATCTTTAAGATCTTATCAACCTTCCTGTCCTCCCCTGGGGACTCGGTGGGTTGAGGGCTTGCAGCTTGTACAGCCTTGGGAGGAGTAGCAATGCTCTTCGGAGGCGACATGGCAACACGTGGTGGCTGACAACAGATATCAGGAGAGACATTCCCCCGATGGATCGAGCTCCTCTCACCTCATTTTCCTGGCCCCATCCAAAGGAAATGGAAGATGCACCGCCGGGAGGTGCGTGCAGACCTGCCCAAGATTACGTCAGCACAGGAAAGTGATGCTAGCCTGCCTGCTAGCCATCGAGAATTTCATACGTGTACTGGATCGGCCCGAGGAGTGATCGTGAATCAGGTGCGCCTGAGCAGCGCAAAATGAGTCGAAATTTCGAATCGACGCAGATTCGTTACTTGATTGATGCTGTAGCCGCTCATGTTGCAAGGAACTGCAATGCAGAAGGGTCAAATGTAGATCAGGTCGTGAAAGAATATTTGAATCGAGGAGTGCACAGTTGTCTTTCTCAGGTAAATATCTGTTTGTTACAACGCACGGTGTTGGGATACTCCACGAAGTAGAATCAAGAAGGAGTTGAAGAGTCAGAAGAAGAGCTGAACAATGAGAAGTATCATGCAGCACGCAGTGCTGATGGAAGGGAACATGGAAGGGGCAGAAGACGGGACCGGATAGGAAGGGAGTGACAGAGCATGAGCGAGAGGAGGAAGGGCAGCGCCGGCATAACATCTTCAGCCACCTCCTCCACCCTACCCTTGGATTACGGGTGGAGAACAGGGTAGTGGTAACTCCCTGTTCTCCATCACCCCCACATTCGACGAAATTTGAATGGAATGTGTAGGGTAGGTCATATGCCGACAGGCTGCAGGGGTAGAGCATATCACGGTAGGGTACTTCGACAGTACAAACAAGGGGTAGATCACAGGGTCATTGGCAGTCGTTCCGATTTGAAGGGGTGCAATTGACTTGATTGTGACCCTGCGAATGGGGGTGGGGTGTTTGAAATTTGAATTCATCGGCACCGGGCCCGTGACAGGTGGGACGTACGGTTACCACCGGGGGACCGGCCGGGCCTGGCCCAGTGGCGGCCGCCGCCGGCCGGGCCGGGCGACTGCTCCGAGTGTCACTCCGGCGACTGAGAGTGAACTCGCCTTGGCTCACAATGATCATCGGATCCTCACTGATCCTGGCAGCCCAACGCCGTGACTCTCCAACCCGGCAAACTTTGAAACTCTAGTCTACCTCTTCAAAAACCTCGGGTGACAAACTTCCGCCGGACTACCGTGACCACAAATCCTTGGACGGTAGTACCGTACCATACGGTACGGTACGCCGTTCCGCCGTGTCGGACTGCCAGGTCCGACCGTGCCCCCGTTATGCCCGGCAACTGAGCCTCCGAGTGATCAGCCTTTCACCAGGCTAGCCGGGCACTGATTCAAGCCGGCTGGCCGCGGGATCTGGCCCGCCGGGCCCCGCCGCGGGCACTCGATGGTCTACCAACCGCTGAGCCCTGCTGAGCGGCCCTGGCAGTGCTGAGCCTCCGAGGCTCGGAGCACTGCCTCGGAGCCCGGCCCAGGCGGCACGGCCCGGCTGACGGCCCGGATCATATTAGCAGGTCTACCAACATGCGTGGTACTCGGAATTTGGTGTCGGGACTACGCAATGCAGCAACCGGGCGAGGACCACGGGTGAGATGGCGAAGGCTCGTGACCGATGAGAGAAGAGCAATACAGAAGCGAGACACAAGGATGTAGCTGGATACATGTGCATGGTTCAAGTTTACAGGACAACGGCGCACCGACGGGAGCATGAGCTTACTCGAAGATTTCACGATTTAAGGATGCTAAGCAGGATTATAGGAGCGATTGAAAGGAGAAAAGCTTCAGCTGATTGATGTAAGCATGGGTGGAGGATCAAGTAAGGCTGTAGGCAAGCCTACTGGGCAGGTTGGGACGAGAGAAATCGGAAACCTTGATGTTGCGGCCACCAACTTGCCCCGAGACTGGAACGATGACTTTCAGCGAGGTCTTGAGATGGTTGAGAAGGAGCAGTACTTGGAAGGATATACTCTGCTGGCTAACGTCATTGCAGATTTCAGAGAGAAGGCAGATTATTTCAATAGAATTATAATATCAGAGCTGGCGCTCGTCAGTGATGAGAAAACTTTCCTCCCTCGGGCGTTCAAGTCAAATGACGACGCAAACTTCACAATATACGGGGTTCAAAACATTGAGTTCAGGGTTGCAAATGGTGGCCAAGGTTCAAAGTCATGGGTTGAGCTTGGCAATGAACTGAGGCACTCCAAGAACATTCTGCATTGCAGGTCTGTGCAAACGCTTTCCAAGAGAAGATTGATGGTTTGTAACAACCTTCCAGGTTGCACGACAAGAATACTGGGCTGTCGCACATATGTGTGCCGCTCATGATGATTCTAGATTACAAAGGCTTTAGGACGCTGGCAGTGGCCAAGATCACAGCTCAGACCAAGTACGTGCATGGTTGGGATCCAGTATTAAAGGGTTTCGTGATGGAAGATTCAGACCTTCAGGTTTATGTTTGTGTATCCTTGTGGAGATGCTGAGCCATGGTTGTTCCCAGAGCTTGCTGGTGACTGTAGGAACAATGCTCAACTTGTCATATCATAAGGTGAGTGAAACCTCCAGGGATCGAAGTAACTTGGACATAGCTCGGGGTTGGATCCACTGCCGTGCTGTCTTCGATGCATGCCGGGATTCGATGTCTTGTCGAGCTGCAAGGCATCAACCTCTTGAAGCGCAAGAAGAGGATATACTTCCTTGACTTGAAAGACTTGATGCCTCCGGACCTTACAAAAGGGGTTAGTCTGCCTTGCAGTATGCGATGATTTGTGATCGCTATCATCCAGGCTCGATGGAACCTTCAAAGCAAGACAGATGGGCATGTTGAAATGAGTGAGAGAGTCAGGCCTGAATACGTCAGGAGATATGAGAAGCCGCTGAGCCCGGATATTGGCATTCCACCGCCTAACAGAAAGGCCATCAATCGATACATCCACGAGGGTATAGATCACAGGTTGAAAGCTCTTTGTCCGAAACCTGCTGATGACTGTTGTTATCAGTCTATCTGATCTTAAAAACGCTCTGCAACACCTCACAGTCGTCAAGTCAATGGAGCTGATCGACAGTTTGTCTCGAGACATCCAAGACTTCCGAAGAGGGAAGGACTCTTTAACGGGGCTTGCAACTCATGATTTCAGGTCTGTTTGCTCTTGAGAGCAGCCACATTGTGCTGATGTGGCTTAAGAGGGCAACCGCTCAACTACGATGAGATCGACATTCACCAGAGGATCATGTCAAACATACACGCCGCTGGCTTCAATAGGAGGATGTTGGGATTCCTGAGGTCCAAAGTGAAGGAACAATCGTATGATCCAGCCATCTTCGAGCTGCGAAAGATGCTCCTCAACGAGATGGTGAGCAGGGTGCTGAAGGTGAAAGATTCTCTCTGCAGGGAGACTGCCTCTGACGACGATGGCCGCAGACTTCGATCTACAAGGTTCTGCGCATTGCAAGCGGGTTTTACGGTCAGAGCGGGAGCATGCTCCAGGCAATCAAAGCTCAATTCAATGTCGACAAGGAACAAAAGATCACAGACGAGGAAGATCCGCATAGTCTGCCAGAGATCAGCTCTCAGATCACCAAAGCAAACGTGTTGTCGACAGAAACATCCAAGGCCGCGCTTGTGGACTTCTTCGACACAGCCTTCTCACGGCAGTATGTAGAAAAGAACCATGCAGAGTTACGCGAAGAGCTTGAAGCTGTTGGCATCGAGCCCACAAAGATAGACGAAGTTCTCACCTTGTCTGCCATGATTGCAGAACTTCGCAGAGAGCGTATGAAACGATACCCTGAAGCAGTGAAAGCTGCGATCGAGTCGCTCAAGGGCGAACTCGCACTGATCATCAAGGCTTCGGTGCCAGGAGCAAAGTGGATGGCAGACAAGTACTCGAATTTCAAAACTGCCAGAGCCGAAAAGTTGGCACAGAAGAAGGAGATGGAAGCAATCAAAGCAGAAATCACAGACAAGCTAATCAACACACCCTTGGACACTGACCCGTTCAGCATCTACTGGCGACAAAGCATGAAGAGTCTACTGATCCGAAAGTTTGGCAAACTTTGCCTCTCGTCTTCAGAACTTAGGACTGACTGGTCAGTCATTGACAACATCGACGTGGCGGTGGTTGTGAGGAGAGTCGAGACGCTGACTGGCATTCGGCTGTCGCGAGAAGGCCTGAAGAAAATCTCTTCGATCCATGAGTTTCCTCTCACTCCTTCCTCTGTTGTGAGATGGAACGAGAGAGACTTCGATAGCATCGGCCCTAAGACGAAAGGTCTAGGCCTGCTGCAGTCGGCCAGGGGATGGCAGCTTCTTCACAAGTCTCGCTCATTGGATAAGAGTGAGGCAAAGGTACAAATGCTTCAGAGCGCCTGCGACTGCTTTGAAGAAATGCTGCTGCATCACCCCAACGATTGGATCTCCAACTTTGAATTTGGCTCTGCCCTCTATGAGCTCGCCTGGACCCTTCCAACGTCTTCACGCTACTCACTCTTGCGAGCGGCTTATCGTCGCTTCCGACACTCACACGTCGTGTGCCGAGCGTGGCTGCCATCCATGTTGAGGCTGGGAGATTCCATCTATGCGATGACGCTGATGCGACAAGATACCGACGTGGAGGAGGACTACGTCAAGCTTTGTGTGGAGGCAGGTGACATCCTTGACCGCTCTCAAGAATATGCCAACAGATGTGGAGCGTGGGCGGATCAGGTCAAGGCTGAGGTCTGGCGGTTGGTGCATTAGCTGATGTTTGCTTGCAGGTGCTCAAGGCGGCTCAACTGTCGTGCGGGTTTCGGTCGGAGAGACTCTTCACGTTGGCGGGGGTGACGTTCAACGAGTGGATCGCGTTGAGAGCAGACGAGGAAGCAGTTTCTCTCGCGTGGATCCTCGAGAACCACGAAGAGCTCGGTCTGGTGCCAGCAGATATTTCAGCTCTTGTCAGTCTGGTGAAGCAGATCGGGTCGAACCGCAAGAAATCCAACTGGTTCATGTCCTCCAAACAGCCCGAGCAAGCAGGTCTATCCGAATGTTTCATGTGAACGCTTGCTGACTCTGCTTCTGAAGCGTCACCGTTGGAGCATCTCTACTTCACCAACAAATCGATATCCGATGCATGCATTCTGTTGGTAAGTCGGCAAGCTTCTATCGGCGAGATCAGACACGTCGATCTCTCGAACCTCTCCAACATCACCTCTAGATCACTCTCTGTGCTGTGCGAGGAGCACGGCGCTCATTTCGAGAGCCTGAAGCTCAAAGCTGACAACAAGGTGCCGCCCTCGGATATCCTGTCGGTTGTGGAGCTCTGCGTTTCTGAAGGGATTGGGTCCCTCACCCACCTTTCCTTGTATGGAATGAGCAACATGAAGGATGGGGAGTTTGCCGGTCTTGTAAGCCTCCTGCCCAACTCGCTCAAGTCTCTCAGCCTGCAGTTCTGCCTGACCCTGGAGGACAAGGAAGTCATCGAGCTGGCGAAGCAGAAGACTGACTTGTTGGAGCTCAACCTCCGAGGGTGCGAGAAGATCACAGACAACTCGATCCTCGCTCTTGCTCATCACTGCCTCTTCCTAGAGAAGTTGGATTTCTCCTACTGCACCCAAGTCTCTGACGTTGGCCTGCGAGAGTTTGCGTACCGGACAAGACGGTTCTTGAAAGGCACCAAAGGCATCCCGACCGGCGGTTTGTTCGACCACACTGACCCGACTCTCCTGCTTGCCGACCTGATCATCAAGAATCGCAAGAAGAAGAAGAAAGCTGACGACGAAGAAGACCTGATCTTTGATACTGACATTGCTGCCTCCGATGACCCTGAAGCCGTTGCAGCCTTTGAGCTGGAACAGGTGCGTCCTAGTGCTGTCTTGCTTACTTGCAACCTGACAAAAGACTCCACAGTCAAGAATCAGACAGATAGCCTTGTACAAAGCACAACAAGACCAGGAGGAGTTGAGAAAGATTCTTCGAAACGCCGGGTTGACTCTGCCACAAATCAAGCAGTTTCTTGCCGGAGGACGAGATGACTTCGACGAGGACGAAGGCATCGACTTGGACTCCATCGCGATCAAACTTGGGCTTGAGGAGCCTGCTCAACGAGAGAGACGGCTACGAGAGAAGGAGAAGAAGGACAATGAAGAGAAAGAGAAGAAAGTTGTGGAGCAATGCAGAGAGATGGTTCTGACATCTGCTTTCATGCCGGAAGAATGATTTCTGTACCACAGGTCAAGAACGGACTTCGACCCTTCCAGATCGCGAGAGAATTGGAAATCGACATATCCATTGCAAACAAGGTCTTTGACCTGCTCGCATAGTCTCTGCTTGACATTGAACATCCAGGTGAAAGAAGAGTGGGACCTGCAGAATAGGAAGTTTGTGACGCTGCAAGAGATCCGGCAAGAGGACCTGTCAAAGTACGCCATACATCTCAAGATACCTTATTGCAAGGTCAAGAGAGTGCTTCTCAGAGATGTCAACCCGCAGTCCAGGCTCTTTCTGCGGTCTCAGTTGTCGTCAGGAGGGACAGTGAAGAATTCGGCGTACAAAGCGATCATGACGGAGTTGAACTTCGACTTGGACACTTCATTCCCCAAGATCATGGACAAGTTTGACGTCATGAAGATAGAGCTGTGCGAGCGCCCGGATATAGGCCCTGCCAAGGCACTCGCTTACTACAAGGCTCCGATGCCGCAAAAGATCGACTATCCCATCATCACCAAGAAAGTCCCTCTTTACGGCTCGTCGGGGTTTGTGCAGGGACAGCCTGTGGGGTACATGCAGTTAGCGATACGCGCGATGAGTGGAGAAGAACACAATGCATGGAGGGAGTCCCTGGAAGTCTACGAGCAAAATCGCGTGCGAACCACCGTGACATCAAAGATGGTCAGGCTACCGTTTGAAGTACAAAGCAGTCTTGTGATGTATGTGTGAAGGGAAGGAGCATCCTCGACCGGACGAAAATTGTCAGTGAGAAAGTCTTCGAGAGGGTTTGCTTTGCATCTGCAAACCAGCAAACGATGACGTGGCGGTGCAGGTGGTAGAATATGCGGTCACTCAAATGCTCGATTACTTTCAGGATTACAAGAAGATGCATACACTGACTATTTCTCGATGCGTCAAAGTCACCGACTTCTCCGTCATCGAGATCGTTCGGTCTATGCCCAACATAGTCTGCTTGAACCTGGAAGGCTTGAGGGGCCTCACGGACAACGCTCTGAGGCACATTGCAAGGTCTCCACTCCCCGAGTCGACTGCCCTCACACCCTCGCAGGCTCTGCCCCAACCTCAAGAAGCTTGAGCTGGAGGCTTGTGTGCGCATCACCGACGGAGGCATGATGGAGGTCGCGTCGGGGTGTCACTTGATCGAGAGCGTCACGCTCAACGAGTGCTCGGAGCTCACCGACGCCTCGATCGCCTTCCTCGTCAACTTCGACTTGGATTTCCGACTGAGAGAGGTGCCGCACGCGCGTGACCAGAAGTTGCTGACGTCACCGCTTCAGATCTCTTACACGGGGCTGGTCAAGACGACCGAAGAGTCCTTCGGGCAGATCTGCGGAAGCTGTTCGAGTCTAGAGAGTCTGCAAGTGGCAGGGAGCAAACTGTTGGGACTGAACTGCCCGCGATGTGACTGGCCGTGACTCGTCCACGTGTCAGGTATCAAGATGTCCAACTGGTGCATCTGTCGCACACATGCATCCAGCTGCGCAAGCTTGACTTGAGCTGGTGAAGCCTCCGATATGCTGTGGCCAGCTGACGGAGGAAGCAGGTGTGAGAGCATCACCGACTACGGCATAAGTTGCGTGGCTCGATCGTGCACGAAGCTGGATGACGTCAGCCTGGCGTACTGTGACAAGATCACCAACCAAGGTTCACCCGGCTGGTCTTGAAGTGCCTGACGAGCTCCCAGGGTTCTCTGAGTTGGCCCACCATTGCGGTGGCATCACAGACTTGGACCTGACAGGTAGAGCCTCCTGCCCTCCCTCCCTCCTCATGGACCTTCAGGATGCTTTGGTCTGGACGACCTGGCCATGTCGGAGATATCGAGATCGCTCTTCTTCCTGTGCGCTCGCCTCGCTCCTTTTGCTTGGCCTCACCCACCGCCAGGTCGCACCTGAACATCTCCAACTGCGAGAACGTCACCAAGGACTCCCTCGTCCACATTCGCGATTGGGCTGAAGGGCTGACTCAGCTGGAGCTGTTGGGTACGCTGGTGTTGCCGTCACTTGGGGACTGTCTTGACTGCTGGCCTTGAAGGTTGTTCTGCCATCGACAGGGTCGACATGTTGCGGTTTGGGGAGAAGGTAACGGCGATGAACCGATGTGGACAAGTCTGACCTCGGTGTCCAGATGAGAGGCAGGACCAAGGTTTGTTGGGAGCAGAGTGAAGATGATTTCATATTCACTTGATACAACCATGTATGTTTATGTCGTTCAAATATGTCTTCATTCAATACATCATGTCTTATGTGCACGTTTCCTTCAAACAGACCCCATGAGCAGGCTCTCGATCTGCTGCGGCCCGTGCAGCAAGATAGCGTGCGGTTCCCTGTACCTGCTCCCTGCGTCACTTGCGCCTCTTGCCTTCCTCCTTCCTCCTCCACTCACCCTGACTCCGGCGAGATGATGGCGTCGTAGAGCTCCTTGTAGCTCTGTGTGATGCCCGCAGCCACCTGCCCACAGCGTCACTCCGCCAGGCCCGGCTCCTTCACCTTCACCTTGCTACGAGCGGACGAGCGTATCGAGCTGGTCGACAGCCTGTCGACGTAACGATACTCCAGGGAGCTGGTGAGAACGACTCCGTAGAACCTTGAAGGGGTGAGGAGGGGGAGAGCAGATGGAAGGATCTTACTGCTTCAGGCTGATGCTAAGAGCGAGCGGGTCCATGCCGACCATGCCGGATAAGGACTCCATCCCCTCCCCTCGCTGCTCGGATTTCCACGAACGAACAGAGTACCTGCCATGGCGTCAGCCGCGGGGGATCCAGCAAGGAGAACGACATCTTGTCGTCTAGGTTGCACTGTCGCATTATGATCAACACTGCACGAGGGTCACACTCGACCAGCCAAGGGCAAGGCGGACCTTGCTCCTTGATCCCTTGCTCCAGCGCCTGCGCGATCTGATTCTGCAAGGCAGCGAGTAAAGAGATAAAGCTCAGCTGTAGACCAGCTGACCTGCAGCCTCGGGATCCTCCACGCGCAGAAGTCGTAACGTTGCAGTAACGTCTGTCACGGGAGTCAACCAGCAGGCAGATGCTTGTCGACACACCTGGATGGCGAGCAAGCAGTTGACCAGGTAGATACTGCCTTCCGCTGGAGTGATGGCGTTGGCAGATAGAGCACAAGCACCAATCAGAGGCTCCACGCCTTCTTCCACGACAGGCTTGAAGATGCTTTAGCGTGTTATGTAAAACCTCAACCTCTGACCTTGAAATAATTTTCACGCAATCTTGCTGGTATAAGCGATGCGTCGAAAGATGACATAACTTCCTTCAGTTCTTCCAAAGCCGCAAGAATATCATTATGAGGAGCAAGGGTCGATGGGCAGGGCGGGGGCTGTTTGTAGAGCCGCTGAGACGAAGCTGTAAGCAGTTCCATGAAAAGCTTCCCAGCAAGCTTGTGACAGCCCTATAACAATCGCGTCAGCGACAATCGTTGAAAACAAGAAGCAGATGTACTTGAATGGTGCTGGTCAGAGAGGCTCCGTCCGGAAGCAATCCTCCGATGGTATGTAAGTAGAAGAGCAGAAGATTTCCAAGCTTGAAGATCAGCACTGCTGACGATTGGCTCTGCAAGACTGCTTCTACCCGAGCCTATCACCAGATGTTATTTTCTTCATCATACAAATCTTTCCCACCTGCACAGTCGAGCTGACACCGTCCAACACCCCTGCCAAGACTTTGTCCTCTTCAACCCTGGCGGTTACGGAATTCATCTTTGAAGGCTCTGAGCTGTCTGGACGAGTCGCGATGAACAGGGAAGCCAGAAGCTCGCGTTCTGACGCCAGTGCCTGATGCACCCAAGCAAGCATGTCGCCGATGTAGCGAAGGGGATCATGGGCATGGATCTCAATGGGCTTCGGAGTTCCGCCAGGTCCGCCTCGACTGAGTGCAGCGACGAATCTCTTATGAAGGGCTTGACGACGTGAGACCGCGAGGTCCTCCAGACACACTTTGTACAGAGCGCTTCTGCTTCGAAGAGTCTTGAGACCCTTCTTGACAAGCAGCGGAACATCTGAACTGTCGCCCTGCACGTTTGACAACTCCTTTTGCAACCAGCGATACCTGCAGCAAGAGTGAGAGACTGGCTCGCAATGGATTCACTCAGATCACAGGCGATCAAATCCTTTCTCCTGCAACGACGCAGCCTCGTCTACAATGTCCATCAAGGCGGTCTTATGATGTACCCGCAGCAGCTGCTTGCTTTCGCTCTGGATCTGACCAACTCTATCGAGAACTTCAAGGAAAGGATCCGAGACTTCTCCGGTCTGCAGGAGCTGCATCTCCGATGGTTTCAGTCGGAACCGATCAAGGAACGCCAGCACTAGGTTCTTATGTGCCTCTGCCGTGTGTTCCTTCTTCTGCAGCTGCTCCGTGAGTTTGAGCACCTGTGAAGCAACAATCAGAGTGTATTGGAGCGAACTCTCCATGTTCTGCACTCAGGACAGACCTGTGCTGTTGTTGTCTGAGCTGTATGAAGCCTCTGTTGCATCCTCTGAGAGCAGTCCGACAACTTCATCTACCACCAGCCAATCACTGCCGACTCATTGTCGCCTAGTCACTCACCACGTAGTTTTCCACATGGTCCAATTTCTTCATCACATCCTCAAAGCAGCTGCCATAGGAGGTCAAGAGAGAAAAATCTCCTCGAGTGAGGACGCGAGTACTTGATGAACTGATGGTTCACATCGATCCCTCGCTTCTCAATGCAAGACTTGAGATTCCTCCTGTTTTCCAGGGTATTCGCTCCTGATCACAAGGGTTATTTAGAGGTCACTTGCCAATCCTGACATCAATATGCTTGTCAGCTCCTCACCATAGAACTCTGTAAGCTGGTCGAGTGCCGCTGAAAGTTCTGGCGCATCCAGTCTCAGCTCGACTACTTTTTTGACCTTCTTAGCTATGGCGGGAGAGGGCGTCGGCCCTCCCACCAGACTGCCTGCGGATGGATGGTTCTCGCTTCCATTGCTCATGTGGGAGGGATCAGATGTCGATGCAGGCGTCTCCTGTTGAAAATTAAAATTCCATCTCCTTCTCCATCGTCCATCTTCTTCTCCATCGTCTCCGCGCATCATCATTATCGTCTCCACCACCATTACCGCCACATCATCATCACCACCAACACCACCATCATCATCCTACACCAGTACCTCCATTTCCATCTCCTTGTCATCCTCCTCCATTTCCTTCTCCTCCTCCTCGTTACCATCATACCAACAACCATCATAACAATCGTCGCAGTCATCGTCATCGTCATCGTCATCGTCATCGTCATCGTCATCGTCATTCTCCACCCCCACTTCCCTTTCCCCTCTTACTCTCCTCCTCCTACTCCCCGCTCCTCCTCCTCCTCCTCCTCCTCCTCCTCCTCCTCCTCCTCCTCCTCCTCCTCCTCCTCCTCAGGATCTTCATTCTCCTCCTCCTCATTTTCGCCATGGCTGGCGGGCTGCCTTACCTCTGCTGGCGCATCAGCCATCTCGTTTCTCCTGGCCTTCAGCTGCTGGACTGTCCGGTTCACCTCAGGCAATCAATTATCAAAGATAAAAGACATCACCAAATAATTACCAAATACATAGGAAACTATTGAAAGGCAGCAATAATCTTGCAATGTCAGAGGGAAATTAGGAGGGCAGAACTCTACAATTAGTCAAGGGAATAGTCAAAAGAAGGAGGGCAGAAGAAGCGAAACTAGAGGAAGATTTTTAGCGTCCCAACTCTTTTTGGGAGATTGAGCAGATTTGAGCAAGAGCGGGTGGTAGAGAGAAGGAGAGAGGTAGAGGTAGAGGTAGAGGTAAGGACAGACGAGGAGAGGTAGCAAGAGAACGAGAGAGAGTGTGTGTGATAGTGAAGGCGAGGATGAAGGCTACATTGTTTGCTCGAGCTATGGCTGCTAGGATCCTGGGACAGTCTCTAGTTTCCAGTAGTCGTTCTTTCTGTTCAGGAGCCTTGCCTGTACAATGCAGACCGCCACAGCAAGTGCTCGTAAAGGACGGTGGACTGCATGTGCAATGGAGCCAATCCCACTCGTCCTTCTATCACAGGGATTGGCTGCACAGGAATCGGCCTGGCGTCTTGTCCTCGAGCGGCCAGAACATGCAGGAATCTTGTTCCAACGCGCCAGACGGAATCGGATCGGCGACTTTGAACGGGGAGAAGATGACAATCGACATCGTGTGGAAGGACGAGGGTCTCAGTGTTAGCGAGTATCCAGTCAACATGCTGCTCGAGCACGACTGCTCGAGCGAGGCCCTGAACAAGAGGAAGATGCAGCGCAGGCCGACTCCGCTCAAGGAGAGGAACGGGGGAATAGTCCCTCGAATATCCTACGAGCGGGTGACGACGTCAGAGGATGGCGTCTTCGAGTGGATGGACCACGTAATGCGCGATGGACTCTGCATCGTGCACGACACACCATGCCATGAGGGGCAGGTATTCGGTTGAATCCTCCAGTGCTCATGCTGATAGCATACAGGTGACAAAGCTGGCAAGGCGGATAGGGAATGTGATGGACACAATCTACGGAGAGATCTGGGACGTGCGGCTTGGTGATTTGACACTGATCGAGGTTGGAGGCGATATGACATAGCTTCGAAGAGAATGATCCGATCAACATCGCGTACACGAACCTCGGACTTGACCTGCATCAGGTGCATGCCTTTCTCTGTGGAGTCAAGGCTTCTGACCAAGGGGAACAGGATCTCGTATACTATGAGAGCCCGCCGGGTCTACAGCTCCTTCACTGCATGAAGTTCGACGAGGGGTGCGCTATTTTCTGTGCCATGTTTGGGTACTTATTTTCTGTTTACATCAGCATCCAAGGGGGGAATTCTACCTTTGCTGATGCGATACAAGCAGCCGAGCTTTTGAGAAAGACAGACAAAGTGTTTGACTTGCTCTTGTTCTTCACGCCTTCATTAACCTATGATCAAAGGAGGCATTCGACACGCTTGTCCGGGTTCCTGCCACGTTCCAGAAGATTCATTATGCAAGAGCATCTCCGGTTCACCTCAAGGTTCTCTCCTTTTTCTTTGGTTCTCCCTCTCGCTCTTGGTCGATCGTTTGGTCACATTATCATCTTTGCTCTCCGTCTCTTGTTGGGCTCCCTTGCTGATCGTGACCTTCGCGCCACACAGTATCAACGTCCACATATTGTGTTGAACCACGACGAGGTAATTTGTCTCTCTCCCACTTCTCTTCTCCTTCATCTGGAATTCTCGACGTTTCGTCTCCATCGCTATCCTCATCCCAATTCCCGTCGCCCCTACCTCCCCACCATTCAGATCCATCCCCATCCTTCAGATTGAATGACGCGGAGCTTCGCCAGGAAGTCGTTGGAGTCTTCTGGGCGCCAGCGTTTGAGGGTCCGCTACAAGTCCCGGAGGCGCAGGTGCAGCGATACTTCGAGGCATACAAGGTAACCCCCAGCAGGAGGGAAGCAGTCAACACGATCTCACGCGTGGAGACAGAAGTTCGCCCACCTTGTTGAAGATGAAGCGAATGGGCTCAAAATCAGCTTCCGGCTGAAGGAGGGTGAAACTGTTGTGTTCAATAACCGCCGTATGCTGCACGGGAGGACCTCCTTCAAACCTTCTGGGCCTGCGAGTGCAACCAGACACCTGCAGGTAGGACTGCTCCAGGCTCGCCCTGTCCCCTGACATTCAAGATCTCCCCCTCCCTCCCCCCTTATCGCAGGGCTGCTATCTTTCCATCGAGTCTTTCGTCAGCAGATACAACTGCCTCCTGCATTCGAGGTCTTGTCTTGCCGGCTCTCTTGAAACCAATCTCATTCATATGCCTTGCAGGGCTTGTCAGAACTTAGCGGGCAGCGAGTCGAGAAATATCCGGGTGGGAGATCAAAACTACTTCTAAAAGCAGCAGGGCGTTGGGCACCGCTCTGAAGAGCATCCATGGAGAGTAGTAGTAACACAAGTTGGCGGACCTCACTGCCGCCCCTAGTTGCAGCATTCTTGGTTGAAAAGGAATGACGGGGGCCTTGTGAAACAAGATGGAAGGAGATAGTTCTTTATAGTGTGTCAGCAGACAAGACAGACAACATTTATTCCTCTGATGCGTTCGGCTTCATAACAGATTGCGGAATATCGTAAGCTTCGTCGATGTGAATAGGCATGCTACAACACTTGGTGTCTAACCTCGGATGTCGACCAGCTCTGGCCACACGAACTTGGCAGCTGCTGTCTGCCCCTGATACAGCTCGACCAGCGTCATGGCTGCATCCAACGCTGTTCCTCCTCCCTATCTTCTTCTAGATCGGGGAGTTGCTCCCGTCACGATGGCAGAAACAGCGATGCGCTCCAATCCATTTAATTACTTAAATGGATTGGAGCTGACATACATAGCTCGCCTCGGGGTTTTGCTTTACAATTCAAAAGGGCAGAGAATTCTATTAGGTATCATAAACATACAATAATGGGCTCTACCCTTTGTAACAACACGCCATTTCAAAAAAAGCCGGCGCAGGCTGGGGGCTACAATGGGAGATGGTTCCAAGAAAGTGTAGGAGGCAGAATGAGTCATCGGAGAACCAACTTTGTGTGAGATGAGGTAGTGAGGACACATCAGCTCATCACAAACGCAAGCCCCTTCGAGCAACCTTGCGAGCATACCAAGAAAACGCGGGGAAAACGCAGTGCGATGGGGTGTGGAGCTCTTTCAAAGGTGGCCTTTCCGGGCGACGACGACGACGAGGTGATGCATTATCCGAATATCGGAATACAAAATGCTGACGACCCTCAGGCTACTACTCTTGATGGCTCAATTTACAACTCGTCGAGGGGGAGTAATACCAACGAATCCGTTGACGAGTTTGACGTCGAGCAAGTTATTCCGATTCACTCTCTGCAAGAGAAGCTTTGGGGTGTAAAGGAGGGAGCAATTTCCAGTCAAAACTTGTACCAATTCATGGACCTGCTGAAGATCGACATGCTTGAAATGCAGGTGCTCTAGTGTCGGAATCTTTTGACTTGACTGTTGTCCAAACCCTGATTTGTGACATGGCCGTGCAGAAAGCACTTCAAACTTTCAGGGGAATTGGAAGTCGACAAGAAATCACTGCCATGCAAATATCCCGTGTTTCGAGCCTTCCTGTTATGTCTGGGAAGACAAATCCGCTCCTTTCTCGCTTCGTCCGAGCCATTCACACTCCGGAAGAGGGCGATAAGGAACACCTTACTTATCGAGAATTTGTCTTTGGTCGAAGATTATTTGAGGTAATCAAGTTCAATCTTGTCTTGAGCACTGTACTAATACGTTTCCTCTCAAGGAGCTTGCAAGTCATGAAGAAATACTACAATTCTGGTTCTTGGTAATGTTGGCCAGCGCTGGGAAAGTCGTGGAGCTGAGGCAGGAAATAGACAAGAAGTCCCTTGTCAGCTTTCTTGTTGATGTAATCCTCAGCAAGACTGAATCCTTCGATTCCTTTCTATCAAAAGCCCCGTCAAAGTTGAGGAATAAGGTCCAGCTGGTGCTCAACAAAAGTAACTTGGACCGTGATGATTATAACTTTCATCACTTTCAGAGGATAGTCGAAGTCTCCAACAAGTCCTTGTTCATGGGTTCGATTTTAGAGAAAGTATATCGGAAGCTTTCAGGCGCATTTCAAAAGAATGAAGCAAATTCGAAGCAAGTCAAGCCAGATATGATCATGACATACTTCTGGAACCTGAAACGGGATATCAAGAAATCCTCCAAAGGTTTTCGTGGTTCAAAGAGGAGCGTCTGGGTGCATCCTTTTGAAGGAGAAGAAGTATTTGAGACTGGAGCGACAGGAATAAGAGACATCACGAACTTGCCACGAAGTCGGAGGTATGTGTAACATGCTGTCACTTTTCCGTTCACTCACATTGGGTTTATTGCAGGGAAGAAGCTATGCAAGTTGGGTGGAAGTTTTGATCTCAGCCATGCATCTCGAGCATATAGCACTCTTATTTGTTGGTTTCATTTGCAGCAATCAGATTTAGGTTCATTCAAGGCTATAAATAGTATATGTAATGCAAGGTTTTCGAAATGTGAACCTCGTGATTCAAGGCACTCATTGGTTGTGTTGCCATTGATGCTTGATTCGTTGAGTTTGAGGACAGTAAAGAGTCAGGCCAAGTGCTTTTACAGGCAGATGGCAAGGGCAGCAGCACCAACCTGGATTTGATGCATGGAAACAATGCATTCGAATACAATCCATGACAATGTCAGTCCTTGTACACCCAGTCTTTCATCTCTGGTCATATGCCACACTTGTAGGCTTGGCTGTGCCCCGTGGATAGTCTTGCAGCAATAGGAAACATGTTTCCTCCCTTGATCTTGGAGGGCTGTCCAACAGGCTCCTTGGCATAGCTCGTTGGGTTGGCTTGAGACAACGATTTATAACTTGCTCCTGGTTCGGTGACATTCAGAGCTGTTTGGGGTTCCTTTCTGGTCTGGCCCTCCTGGCAAAGCTGGCGCTCTCAACAGAGCAAGAGCATCGTTTCCTTTCATTCCGACCTAGGGCGAGGTCAATCCTGCTGTGTGAGAGTGCAGAATTTGCCAAATTACCTTGATGCCCATGTGCATAGCAGCATTCGAGACAGCTGTTACCTGCCGCACATGAAATCAACACCCTTCACTGCATTATAAAACTTGGAACATGTTTATGCAGCACTTCTTCGTAGTCGCTTACTCCCGCGACAATAGCACAAGCTTCATTCAATCTGGTGATAAGATGTTGAGCGTTAGTGAGAACCCTAACCAATTTGTACTGTTACCTGTTACAAGTGTCGATGGAGACATATCCGCATGCTAGAAAACCTCGATCTATGTAAAAACCACGAAATAGACAGTGAATGAATGTAAGTAGTGAAGCCATGTAAAATACCAGCTTTGATGATGATCAAGGGGGCTTTCAGCGCCTTGATTTGGTATACTCTGCCACAGAAATCTCGTGAACGGTGCCATGGAGATGTGTGAGAGGAAAGATTTTTAGGAGGTTGTGTCTCGACCTGCACTTCCTCCTCAACAGTTTACATTGCAACGATAACTCACTCCAGCATCTCTTGCAGAATGCTCCGTTGCGCCCCTACAGCAAAATATCTGATGTATACAAGAATCTTATACATTGCTTTATACCTCTTATACATCCGAGGGTGAAATTTGTAATGGATTATTTGAAGAGAAGTCTTTTCAGATCTCAACCCCAACTTACCACATGGTGAGTTATTTAAAAAGCTTTATTATACGTGAACAAGATAGCTTTGGACTTTCATTATCTCCCCTTACGTATAAACTATAATATCAAGGGGTTCACGGAAACCACCCCTTTATCCCTTTCATTTCCTTTCACCCCTGATTGATGCTGAATGTACCCTACGAATTGAGAGCAGCCTTAACCACCCTACCATGTTCGTTGTTTTCCCCGACCCCCAGTCTCGAGATCGATGTTACAAACCAAGTTTTTAAAATCTCTGGGTTTAGTGGATTGGAAGGGGTGGGGTATACCCATCCGTATCTCATCAGGGGTATTTCTTAGGGCAGTGTGTGGGGTATTTTCTCAAGTGCTCACACATCATGGGGTAGGGTAGGTTAAGGGGCGTCTCCTATAAGAACGCGTTGCAAGCGGAAGGCGCTCAACAGTGTCAAGGTTGTAGAGAGTTGAAGGTTGCAGACGCACTATTCGTTACAGTATAGGTTGACTGCCAACTACTCCAAGTTACGGAAGACAATACATATTGCTGCAAAAATGAAGACTATGAGCTTGCAGCGCAGCATCGGGGTTAACTCAATCACAATTAAGAAATCACGAATGTGCCAGGAGAAAAAGATGCCTATTTTCCACACTGTTGAATCACCTTGTGACTCTCAAAGATCAGCAGCTTCCACTCCAGAGGTTGTGAAAGACGAAGACAGAGTAAGCATCGGATGTCACGAGACCAGCGCAGTCCGACCTGGTTGTACCGCTCATTGGAGGCCTGATTCATGCACGCACAGGGTTGATTCGGATGAACTCTTTCCTTCGTTGAACGGCGATGATATGAGCTTTGGCGAGCTTCAGCAACTGCGATATGCGTGTTCGAAATTGCTCACAAGGACTGACGAGATCGACAAGGATGATCTAGACGATATTCGGGTGGTGGATGTGAAGAAGGCTGGTTATTACTTCAAGAATCGACACATGAAATCCAACTTTCAGAATTTTTCATCTAAATTGGTTAGAAACAAAGCTTGCTTGGACCTCAAGGGACTTGTTGCAGAGGATGATGAAAAAATGCAGGACCACGTTGTTGCTCATATCTCAAAGGAACTCTCCGTCCTTCGGACTGGGGATGTTCAGAAGTGTAATGATTCTTCCATTCCTATGTCTAAGAAGTTTCAAGATATTGATGTTGCCATGGATCACTCTGCAGATATATGGAAGATTTCGTGCTCTTTGAATGTAAGGGTATCCCCAAGTTGATGCTCAGAAGAAACAATTGAAACCTAGTTAAATAGCGAATGTAATATAGTCTGGAAATCAAATTGATTGCATGAATATTATGGCAATGCTTCTTTAAGGTGCACCATGGCAGGTCATCGCCGCATTCAAATGCATGTAGAACTCGCCTTCTGAACAGTGTTTATGGTGGAGGGGGTTGACCATCCTTGGTAATCATATGTATTGTATAGAGTTTACTAACATGGTACGAACAATCTCCTGAACCAAACATCTACGGTCCCAGAAGTCACACGCTCCCCCCCCCCTCTCGATTCTCTTCCCCGTTGTTTCTTGTTCCCCTCTGGTTTCCTGTGGCGCGAAAAAAAAAAATAAGAGGGCAGCCAGGGGTGGGAATCGAACTGAAGAGCTTCCCAGGTAAATTTGGAGGTCATACATATCAAAAAGGTTGGGGTGATATACACCTTGACCAGCCGCCGAGTTATTGACATGAAAACAGTACAAATATATAAACTTATAAATTTGTCCCAGAAGCCTTTTGTTCCGCCGAGTTCCGGGTGATTGACAAGACTCTTTCAGCCTTCACAACCGTTTGGCCATGAACGTCGTGCGGCCGAGGATGAGGATGAAGATGGCGGGGAGGGCGACGGTAACCCCAGGAGCAGAGAGTGGGCGCTTCCTTGTCCAGCCATCTTCGTCCTTGGGAGAAGCTCGTGATTCAGGCCAGGCCGCAGAGCATCGCCATCGTGTCAGACAGGCGTCTGCACCGCGGCTGCCGAACTTGCCGAAGCAGATGGAAGGATGGACAAAGGTGCCAAGGTTGGAGGATGGAGACAATGAAGTGGCTGGCAGAGATTATCTGCTGACAGATCGAAGCGCAAGGCTGTTCTCAGTGAGGAAGACACGTCATCCCGAGGTACGATAGTGAAATTGTAGTGGGTCAAGTCCTGATGCGACAGGTTCTCTCAAGGATGGCTCACAGACGGAACGTGCCCGCACGAGCCACGTAGAAGCCTCAAGATCGAAGTTCATGCTGGCCAAACGTGAGCAGAGAGGGCGAGCAAGGACCCAGTCCTCCTCCAGCTCCCTGCGACCATGGACACCTGAAGGTACGCCCTTAATTCGTTGACACCTCGCGCAATCTGACGGCGTGCCGATCAGTCGCTCCAAATGCCGTAAACAATCGCAGGCCGTCGACTGAGTCAGTGACGGCGAAGCCACCTGCCTGCTCCTCTCAGGGCGAGCAAGCGTGGGAAGCCAAGGATGCAAAGCTGCCGGACTCAGCAAGATCAACAGAAAGATTCGAAGACAAGGAGCAGAGATCACATCAGGAGCGCAGGAGTTCATATCGTGAGGCGTCGAGGAGGGAGAAGATTGTCCCGACTGGGCCACATCTGCGATGGGCAGGGAGCTCTACCATGAACGCCGTGCAAGTTGGTTTCAAGATCACCGACGAGGAACGACTGGAGATCCTCAGGAACTCACACTTGACTTGTCGCGTTTGAGATGGCTGTTTGATGGTGCGTGCAGACTGTCTGAAGACGTCGACAACTTTGTCGGTGCGATGGAAGAGAATGTGACAACATTGAGATGTGCCATCATCCGCACGAGACTGAAATTCTGCGTAGCGGTCGGCTGACAGGGATGGAGGCAAGGCTGAGAGCAGGAGACCTTCAGTTGAGGTGCTTGCCTGATTTAAGATGCAAATGAAAGTTACGAATCCCCCAGGGTCTTCAGCTCAGCAACGCGACAGACTTTGAAAGGAGAAACTCAATCGAAGTCACGATAGGGACAGGGGCCGTGGAAACGAACTACGAGGCTAGCGTGCGCGAAGCAAGCAACGGAGAGCTGTCGTGTACCGATCATGTCAGCGCGCTTCCTCGTTCGCTACCAATGGAGATGTTGACATTCACGCCTGCAGGAGCAGCAGAAACGATGGCAAGAGGGAGAAGATGGGCAGCAAGTGTCCGTGAGCTTCGTCCTTCCACAGAAAGATCCCCAGATAGATCAAGGAGAGCATCGCAGGTGAGCTGAGAGCTAGCGTTGTGTTCCGTGCCGGTCCCATCCAGTCTGAAGCCCTACCAGGAACAAGCCTGTTCGCCTTTACGAGACGGTAACGAGGAAAGATCCTGCTCTCCTTCCTGTGGGGGAGAAAGTTCAGCTTACCCCCCGCCTCCTCTCCGAGACCTCGTTTGGCTCCTTTGCAACTAGGCACAAAGTCGCCGCCACCGACAATACGAAAGAGTTTCCTTCTGAGCAGGACCTCAACAAGCGCTCTTCCTCGCCCAAGGCAGCAACGAGAATCTGTCCTGAGAGGGTTTGAGCTGAAGCTGAGAGCAGGGGGCGTGGAGGACGATGCAGTCAAAGCAAGAACGCCCATTTGACATGCGATCCATCAACGAAAATTTCTTCCATGCGCCGGTGAGGCGAAGACGTCAAGGGTTTTCGATATTGACGGCTCCTGTCGCAGATCAAACTAGGACCAGAGCCAATCAGCTCGTTACAGATTTCTTCCTTCATCAAACCACCCAAACAGGAGCCGAGCAGCCTGGAGCTCACGTGACAGGAGAAGAGGAGTTCAACATGAACAGACTGAGAGAGCGTAGTGTTAAGTATTCAGCCACATTCAATGCGAAGAACAGGTTTTCATTCAAGTATAAATATCTCTAAGAAATTGGTTTGCGTGAGCCCTTCCATCTCTAGCACACTCCCTTCATCAAAAACTTTGATTCGCAAGAACCGCCAACCGCCGGACACATTCTCAACCAGGATGCTACATCAACAGGGATGAAACAGGCAAGAAATGTTGGTGACCAGAAGACGAAGCAAAATCTCCGCAAGAACAATATTGACAACGACTAGTAAGACATCAGGGGTGAGCCAATCATGACTCGACCTTTTTCCTCCTCGATGGCTTCTGGGGAGCATATGGGTCCATGATCTTACGAGCCTGGGGGAGGGCGTCTTCCGTGAATCCCATGCAGTAGCTGTAGATCAACATGACAAAGAGGTAGAGCGTGAACACGACAAACTCAACAAGCCATCCTGTATGCCATGCGCTCTTCTCGTCCAGTGTAGGATCCGCCATCCACTTGATGATGGGAGCATTTGATGCAGTCTTGATCGAGAACTTCTTGGAAGCCTCCTCGATGGACTTGGTGTAGTGATGAGTCCTCCTCACGCCCAATCCTGCTCTGAAGTTCTTGCTCCAGCTCGCCTGCACTACGTTCTTCTCGAACGTGGGGTCCGAGCAGGAAACATGCGACATGGTCGCAACCCACGCGTAAGCAACGACTCCCTTCTCATAGGTAGTGTCGAGGAGAGGAGCAGTGCAGTAGTAGTCATACACGCAAGTACCGACGACAGGGAGCTTGTCCTTGCAGTACTTGAACTCTCCGATGTAATCAGTGCCGACCGACCCATCCTTGAGGTAGAAGACTGTGTTCTCCTCATAGTTCTTGGCTACCTTCGGCAGGTCCGCCAAGGACGCGCCCTTGATAACATCCTTGCCAGCCGACTTCGACCAGACAACGAAGAAGTGACCGCCAAGAATACAGGAGAGGAACATCATCATGGCTGCCAACATGAGAGGCCTTGCGAGCTCGTACTTGCCGCTCACAGCTTGGTACCCGGCGAAGCAAAAGCAGGTGGCAAAGAAAAGCATCATCATAGCACAGCCAGCGAGCCAGTTAACATGCACTGATGTAGCGACAGAGCATGTCGTTCCGATGACGAGGTAGCAAAACCCAGCCCATCCGTACTCTTTGCCGAACAGCAGGAAGACAAAATGGATTCCTGCATGGAAAGCACGGATAGGGGCTGCCCTCAGAGGTTCTTGCTTTTCAGCGGAAGTTTCGACCAGTGGTTCAGACTCGGATGCTTCCCCCTTCTCGACTTCGTTTGGAGACGTCATGGTCTTCGTGGCGGACACTGCTACGACAGTTAGATTATTGCACAACAAAACCGAGATGCTCACTGTACGTCAAGACGTTCGCTACACGCTCCTGGAGACACAAGACGTCAGCTTGAAGATCAGAAGATTCTTCTTGTTTTGCTATATTTTCTCTTGGCATTCTCCCTCATCCTAAAGATATCTAGATGCTTCAGAGGCAACATGTCACATGCATCTACTCTTTCATTTTCATTCATCTACTCTTTCATAATCATTCTCGATCACCAGCACTAAGATCCCCTTTCGTGGCCCCTCTGTTGTAAATTCACTGGCCGGAAGATGCCTCATAACGAACAGCACGGTTTCACAAGGTAGCCTACGATCATTCCAGGCTTACCAAGGAACATCTTGTCCAGAAACAAAAAAGACTCTAAACCTATGCAAATAGTACTCTCGAACATCTTCTGAATCGTAATTCAACCTTGCAGCTTCGCATTCTGGTCACCCTGAAACTACGACATGCAATCGTATTTTCTGTCGATACACACTTTCATCATCTCATCCCCTCATCTTCTATGGCCTGATCCAATCATCATATCATCATCGAACATATTCTTGTACTCCTCTCCTCTCCTCTCCTCTCCTCTCCTCTTCTCTCTTCTCCTTCTCTCTTCCTCAATCCTCACCCACTACATGCTAACCTCAATAACCCTGCCTGATGACGAGGCAGAAATGTATTTCCATAGAGGGGCAAGTAATCTGGAGAATGCTGGTGGGTGTTTCTCTATGGAGTAAAGTTATGTATTGACATCGATATTTACTAAACTATTACTATCAATTGATAGAAGTATTTACCCTTCGACAAGACAGTTGATCAAGGACATGGACCCCATATTGTTGACTAAAAACTGTACCAGGATGTAACTGAATCTTAGTACCATCTTTAGAAACCATCCACTGAGCTATTTCGGGGATTTCCAGTTCTCCATGGTGGGGTGTAACAAGTACCCCATATTTATATAACACAAGGTGCTTTTTCCAGTGGTGGGTCATAGAATCTGTCGAGGACCTCCTGGGGGTGGGTGGTATTATGCCGGTGCGGGCCTGAAATAATTGAGTTGACTACAAGCGTGAGATAACTGTTTAATTAAAAGGGTTTATAGTCAACACTTGGTTGTTGAGGGCTATAGTCAATCTTAGTCGAAAGGACGTTGCTGTCAAGCCTACATAAATGGGGGTGGTGGTAGGTAGGGGTGAGTATCGATGAGAAAAACAGGTACTCTAGAACCCGTCCTTTTTACACCAAAATCATGGGTGAGAAGGCTAGATTCAGGGGTCCTTGTGAATTTGGGTGAGACATCCAGTAGGGGTGCGGCTCTTCATCAAGGGTCTCCCTCCAAGAGACAGGCAGCCTTCGCAATGCTCTTCTCCCAGCTCGTACGTATCGCCCCAGTTGTACTGTCGATGCTTGCCCCCTATGCTCGATCCTCTGGAGGAAGCTGAGCTCCTGTTGGTTGTGTATTTGTTCTCACTTTGTCTTCTTCCCATTCACATAACCATGGATGTTCTGTCTCGTAACACGTGCAGGGTCTCAACAATTGTGCTGACTGAAATGGTTTGAGCTCAGTCACGGTCCCTCACAGTTGAAATATCTTTGTGACATACAAATATTCTTGCTCTGTGTAGGTGATCGTGTTGATGTTTACCGCCATGACTGCTTTTTCTCTGCTGTGCTGAAAATGTGTTGGTTCTTGATTGTTGATTTGTGTTGATTGCACATGCTCTGACCTACATTGTGTGAGCTCAGATCTTCACATTGATGATGAATTTGATATTGACACCAATTTGAATGTCTGTTGTCACTACCATGATGAGAGTCTTGCTCTGCTTCTTTGCCTGACTAACGCATTCATTCAGGATTGCTCTTTCCCCGCCTACTTCTACACTCAGCCCATGGCTACCGGACCGGGCTTCTATGACAACCTCTGCCCCCAGTCCTGGCAGGATGGCTCCGCTGCCACCTTCACCCTCCAGGATCCCCACCAGCAGACCTTCGACTGCCCGGGCAACTAAGTGTGAAACCATATAGTTTTTGCAAGGGATTCTTTCCTGTGGGAATTTTATATGGATTTGGCTATGCGGACTAAGTTAGAAGTTAGTTATTTTGAGCATCCTGCTTGATCTGAATGTAAACTTGAAAAATCTCAAAGGTGTATCTGGCTGACTCCACAATTAAAATCACATCTCACCCCTCTTAAGCAAACTACATACTGTTCTGAGATACAGCACACACAAAGCCCATTCGGTGTCTGCAGCAAGGATTGATTCAGTAGCTCGATCAAGCTCCCTTGGTGTCAATCCGCAAATGAGCTGGGTGGCACGAAACTCATGGGAAGAAAGGTGTGATGCGAGCAAGGATGGTGTAATGCGAGGATGGATGTCGAATTCCAGGTGAGATGGTACAGATGATGTGCGATGTAGTGGCATGAGACCAAGGCATCTATGAGTCAAGAGAACTCCTGATATGTCATCGCAATGGAAGGAAGCTTTGTCAATTCCTGCCCAAAGGAGACTTGACCGTGACTTGCTCAATTGCTAGCAAGTCACGGTCAAGTCAACTGTCTCGGACCTCCACAATCAAAAGAACGACTGCGGTGCCTCGTTTCCGAAGTGCTGGAGCAAGGGGACCAGTTCAGTTCGAGCTGCAAATTTCATACGATGTGAGTGGGAAACACCTCGAGCACGTAGGATCCTATCTTTACAACCATTACAAACTCGTTCCCTCTCCACTTACCATCTGGACCAGCCATCCGATCCTGGTGAGAGTGAGTTCGGCCCATCGTGCTGATGATATCCTGCTGGCGCTCCAGTGATGTCAGTTGCAACTTGTGAGTCCCCGACGTTCTGGAGATTAATTCTCTTCACACCCAATGCATCCAGGCAAGAGTGAAACTCCGCTTGATCGTAGTCACTCACAGGGGGGAAGCTTCGCTTGCAGAAGATGTAAGGATTTGCAATGCTCTTGCTGTGGAGTTCCTCGCCCTTTTGTACTTGTGGTGCACCCATGCGCTTCATGTGCGCGTTGTATAACAACTTTGTACGCTCGTACCGTGCCCTGATCGCTTTGTATCCCGGAAAGTAGTTTTCCCACAACTTCTGTTGCTCAAGACTCTGCAATACCAACCGTCATTTGTGCTGTCTTAGATAGATCGTGAGCTATCATTACCGTCTGTTGCTTGTTGTGGAACACAATGTTTGAATGCTGGCGACGTCTTGTCAGGGACTTCGACAGCGCACGCAGGGAGGAAGACAAGGGAAGAAAATAAGACTGGTAGAATAGCACGGCAAAGAGATCAAGTGAGAACAAGCTTACCGCATTCGAGAGAACCATCAGGCAGCAGATCGCAACTAGAGCTGCTGCCGCTGAGAATACTATGGCCGCCGCAGGTCGCCGCAGAGCTTCATGGTGAACTGCCCTGACCATGGCGAAAGGCCGTCAAGAACGTTACAGTGCGTTTCCGGTGGTTACGGCAGTTTTGAAGTTGGTTCACCAGCTGCTCCGGTCACCTTACCTGGAAGCCCACCCACAACATTTACATGGTGTAGAAAAGAGGGGTAGTGGTTCAGGGGTGGTCTTCATTTGCAGGATTCAGCCTGATAATGGCTTGATAGCGTCGATGCGGAATGACGAGATGAGGACGAGGATGAGGACGATATGAAGATGAGAAGTAGATGAAATGATGGTGAAGAGCATCATAGCATGAAGATGCTGGTGTTAACAGACGATGGTGAACAGATGAAGACTCCGATGGTGCGAATCAGCTTCCTGAAAAGGGTGATGGAAATGCTGTGAGGTGTTTTGGGTTGAGGGAGTCAGAGTTACCAGGACGTGTTCCTGTCACTTGGTCGACGTATGTAGCTGAAGTCACCAGGGATCTCAAGTAATGGGCGCTGTGCAATCGTCGTCGAGCGAAAATGGAGTCATATGGAGGGAGCACAAGAAGCCAGTGCATGCCTGCTGCGTTTCTATGGATGGAACCATGCTCCTTTCATGCTCCGGAGACAAGACCCTCAAGCTTTGGAGTTTGAATGACTTCACTTTTCTTCGTCAATTTGATGGTGGTCTTTCGCATGCCGGGGATTTGCAGCAACTCAACATTTTGTTCAGGTCACGCAAGTCCAGTATACAGCTGCAGCTTTAGCTGGGATGGAAAGTTTGCGATATCCGGGTCGCTGGACGGTGAAGTTAAGGTAAGAGAGATGATTGCATGAGAGTGTCTTAACTGTGAGCAATCGTCTACGTACAGGTTTGGGATGTATCGCTCGGAAAGGAGTTGTACACGCTTCAAGAGCACAAACAGGCGGTCATGGACGTCAAGTTTCATCCCACCAAGGTGCAAGCGATCTCTGCGTCGGCCGACAAGTCACTGGTACATGTATCAGCAGCTTCGACAGCTCTGACTCTTTCCAGTTGGTTTGGGAGTTCTTTGAAGACGAATCGTCTGCAGAACAATCAATGACGTCTCGTCGGATCGCTCTAACGGGACACCGCAATGCTGTCAACTCTATCGCAGTGACTTCCGACGGTCAGAGCATCATCTCAGGGTCATCGGACAACTCGGTCAAGGTCTGGAGCACGAAGACCATGAAGGATGTCAAGACTTTCTCCGGCCATAAGGACGCCGTGATGTCAGTCGACGTAAACCTCGACGGGACTCTGATCATCTCATCGAGTCAAGACTACTCTGTCCGGATCTGGAGCTTCGAGAGCGGAAAGGTGATGAGGGTGCTCACTGGACATGTCGATGCCGTGCGCTGCTGCAAATTCTCGTTGGACGGCACGATGATCCTGTCTGGGTCGTTCGACAAGAACCTCATTGCCTGGGTGATGGCGGAAGACTCCGACGACTGGGAACGGGCCTGCATCTTCAAAGGTACCCTCCCGCTCCCTCCAGTGTCTTGCTCTTGCTGTGCGATGCCCTGTCTCCCATCCTTGTGACGCGCTTGCTTCTGCTGCAGGAGGTCACTCCCGTGGGATAACCACTTGTAGCTTTTCTCCCGATGGAATGGTTGCCATCAGCGGCAGTTGGGATGGGTCAGTCCACCTGTGGCCAATGGAGGACATTCGCCTGCATGCTGCCTTCCAGAGGCAAGGGGACGGGAATGGAGAGAAAGAGGGGGACAGTGGGCCGGGAGGAGAGGATGGGAAAGTTGAGTTCAACCTGCCAAGCACAACTACACTTCCTGCCATTGTTGCCGACAAGAGCTTCGAGGCGACTCGACCGAGTCTCCATGCCGTGGTGGCTGAGATGGAGAAGATGGTGGGAGTACAGCGAGGGAAGGCCAAGATTGGCCACCTCTGCAAGTATTACCTGAGATATTGGGAGCACCTGGGAGTTCGCAACCGCTGCTTGAACATGTTTCTTCTGGGGCAGCAGGGGACTGGCAAGTACCACTTTGCGAAGCTCTACGCTCGCTTCCTGTGGGCCTCTGGCTTCATCAAGACGGACGGCTTCACTCAGGGCAGTATGAACGTGTCCAACACATGGGAGCGACCGACAATGAGGCTGTCGATTGGAGGTCACGAGGACGAACATTGGCCCCTGATCCTCCTGCGGGCCCCGAAGCTGAAGGGCTCCAGCCCCGAGTCGACGGCCAACAACTTCCGTAACTTCCTTGAGAGGCACCGAGGAAACGTAGTGCTCCTCAAGGAGATCGACTCCCTTGCCGACTCAGTGTCGGTGGAGGTGATCAAGGCAGTGGTGCAGGTCATCCAGAGGTTCCTCGAGGAGCATGGCGATGGTTTTACCCTCCTTGTCTCCGGGAGGGACAGGAACTCAGTCGGCAACATCTTCCGACACTACCAGCCGGCGAAGCCGACCATGCTCAGGAGGCACTTTCCCTTTGTGATGGACTTCGACCGGTACTCAGCCGAGGAGCTGATGGAGATTTTCCGCAGGCAGTGCGACAGAGAGCAGGTGAGGCTGGGCAGCACAGTGACGGAGGTGATGCTACAGAAGGCCTTCGTGCTCAACTTCAACTTCTTCGACGGCAGCAACGGGGCGGGGACGCGGCACCTGCTCATGCTGGCGCGACTCGAGCATGGCAAGAGGGGGGACAGGAGGGAAGGGATCTTCGAGGCAACGGACCTGCAGGCTGCTTTCCAGAAACTGCGGCAAGACTGGTTTGCCGCCCATCCCGAGCGAACGTTTGCAGCCTTGCAGTACATGCAGCAGACCGAGAAGTCGATGGAGTCTCGGAGGAGGAAGTCGATCGGGGATGATGCTGATGCGATCAACGACGCGAGCGCGGCAGGAGCAGAGGCTGACCTTGAGGAGGAGGAGGGCGAGTCTGAAGACGACTGGGAGCTGCAGAAGTGGACGCTGGAAGACTTCAGGATCTTTCACGATCATGAACTGAAGAAGAGGGAGGAGGATCACCACAGGACTTTGCAGCGGGAGCGAGAAGAATGCAGGATGGTCCTGAAACGATCTTGATAGCCTTTTCTTGTTCTGATCTCCGCTCCAGGTGGTCGAGCAGACTAACCTAGCTCACGCAGCTTCTCTGTCAAGATTCCTTGCGGTCATCTCCTCTCCCTCCTCCTTCTCGCGCTCCCTCGCCTCCTTTGCAAATCATCCCCCGACTGATCTTGCCCCTCGTCCTCGCTCCTTCTCCCCCCTCACGTTCACTCCAATCCTGCCCTGCCCTGCCCTGCCCTGCCCTGCCCTGCCCTGCCCTGCCCTGCCTTGTCCACTCCGCTCCTCTCCTCTCTTCTCACTCTTTTCATGTTCAGGCACTTCGACAAGTCATCTACCAGAAGTTCTTTCACATCACCGGACGGGAGGCATTTCAAGTCTGGCAGTTCGGAACCCGCAGGAGGCACCTGAGACAGCACAGGAGAAAGATTGCCCAAGAGTGAGAGGACGAAGAGTGTTGCTGTCACGTGACGGAGATGTCAGGCGATGGAGCAGGAAAGTGTATAGCATCGCTCTCAGTGAATGGAAGGAATGGCAACGAGAGCGCAGGTGGACTTGAAGAGAAGGAAGAGGGAAGGAGGGGAAGGAGCTGACAAGCAGCGGGCAGGATGCGATCGAGGGTTTTGTCGAGTGCAGTGGCGGCTCGCAAGTATGAAGCAGCCAAGGAGTCGTTTCAACTGTGGAATGTGAGCGGTCGAGAACAAGTTGCAGCATTCTGTTGACGTGTCATCACAAACAGCGATTCCTCTGGCTCTCTCGGGAGGAGCAGAGGGTGAAAGCGACAGGCTATGAAAGACTTCTCAGCTCCCTTGTTGCCAAACAAGATTCCTTCAGGAAAGATAGTTCTGCTCAAGAGGGCGGGAGAGGGGGAGCCTGGGAGGGGAGAGAGGGGGAAGAGGAGGGAGTGGAGGATGGAGATCTTGCAACGGTTCTCATCCTAGTACAGGAACTCGATCCTTCCTGACTGGAGCGACGCTGTGAACGAGCAGATCAACGATCGAGAGCTTGAGGTGCTCGCGCTGCTCCAGCTGCCATGCGCCTCTTAACTTGTCGGGCCAGTGGGAGTTTCAGAGGCGAGACGCGAAGCATGCGGACGAGATGTACAAGCTGACCAAGAGGTGGATCAGCTTGCGAGGTCGCAGAGAGTGATGCTGCTGCAGGCATCAGTCGGAAGTCTCGGAATGGAGGAAGGACTCCGAGGTAGGAGAGGAGGAGTGGGAGGAGCAAGGGGGTGAGAAGGAAGAGGACGACAGGGTGAGTGAGGGAGCATGCAGGCCAAGCTGAGAAGGCAGAAGGAGCTGAGGAAAGAGTCAGAGAAGACTCTCAAGCCCCTTCAGTAAGTGTTATCTCCTCCTCCCTCCTCCTCAACTTTTACAGGCAGTGGAAGTGGAAGGCAACAGTTTTCTCCTCCATCCTCGTCATTCTTTACGCTGCCCCCATCGTTCCTGCCGGTGACTTCTCCACGTCCTCCCTCCCCTCCCTCCCTCCCTCCCTCCCTCCCTCCCTCCCTCCCTCCCTCCCTCCCTCCCTCCCTCCCTCCTCCTTTTCACTCGACTCACCTTCAGCTGACCTTTTTCCGCCAGTCACCCCTTGGGTGATGTCAACGATGCAGCAGCTGTCCCTCGGCCACTGGTACGTCGGCATCCTCCTCGTCGTTAGCCTGGGGGCAGCCATTCGCCGCCTCCTCAAGTGGCTCTATGTGTCCGTTATCCCCTCCAACGTCAAGAGCGCCTATAGGTCTGCTATCGTTTTCTTCTCCTACTTTTTCTCTCCTTCCCCCCCCCCCCTCCCCTCTCCATTCCCTTTTTCACGCTGGATTTCCTTGCGTTCCGATCTCCCCGATCTTCCCCATCTGCTCGTTCGCATTTTCCTATCTTCTTTCCTGTTTGTTTTTTATTTCTCCTCACTTGCCTTGAAGGTGGGCTCGTGATATGGAGCTGGACTCCCATCTTGTGGGGGTGTTGATCGCTTACTTCTCATGGCTCCAGCTGTGCGATGATGGGGATCAAGGTCAAAATACCTCCTCCTCCCTCCTCCCTCCTCCCTCCTCCCTCCTCCCTCCTCCCTCCTCCCTCCTCCCTCCTCCCTCCTCCCTCCTCCCTCATTCCTCTTCTTCCCTGTGTCCTCCCCTCTCTTTCCCTCCCAATCTGCTCTGCTTTTCTTTGCTCTTCTCTCCCCTTCCCACCTTCCCTCCACTCCCTCCCCCCATTCTAGTCTCGCGTTTCTCGTGCCTCTCTGTTGTTATTTACAGTTTGCGCACCCCCTCACTTCCTTCCCCAGCACAAGGCCAGCTCTTCTTGCGGTGCAAACCACGTATCAGCTGGATATCCAAAGTTGTCGTCGCAGTCTCAGGTGCTCATCCTCCCAGCTATCTCCCATCTCCCGTCAACTCCCCTGCACTTGTCAAACTCGTCCCGCAAGCATCCCGCAGGCCCGTCAGGGTCCAGCGGGCTCGAGCTAGGGTCTTGCTGACTCATTCCTTCAGCCTCTGTGATGACGCAGGAGATCAAGGTCTTGGTCGCCATCCTCCATCGCCAGGGGATCCGCAACGTCATCAAGGCAACGGCAGCGAAACTTGTCCCGTCCTGGTTCTACAGCCTGCATGTCAGACTACCACAACCCTCTCCCTTCCCTGCTTCTCCCCCATCCCCTCCCCATCCCCCCTATCCTCCTGCCTCTCCTCCTGCCTCTCCCCACCCTCCCCTCCTCCCTCCCCTCCTCTCGCTCCTCTTCCTGACTATCCGAGGAGCAGGATCACAGCATCCCAGAACTGCTTGCGGTTGTCCAGCACTCAAACGTCCCTCCTGGCAAGAAGGTCAAGGCCTGCAAAAGAATCGCGGAGTTCGCAGAAGGCGGGCAGGTCTGCGGGCGGTAGAGCTTCTCTCCCCAGCTGAAGTCCTGCTGGCTCAGGAGCGGCAGGAGCACATCGTGCACTGGGATGGGATCGTGATCTTGACAGACGTCATCAAGTCTGAGCAGGTAGGCTACAGCTGGGGTAGGGCAGGCTGACGGGGCTCTGTCAGAACCTGGAGGTGCTGGAGGCAGCAGCAGAGGCCCTGGCGAACATGTGCTCATCTCGAGTCGTCGTGAACTCGCTGCTCGAGAAAGGTCGGGACGCACATCGTGAGCCGGCGCTGACGCGTCACGCAGACGGCGTGAAGATCCTCATTAACCTGCTGCAGAGGGAGAAGAAAGCAAGCATAACGAAGCAATGCTTGCGCTGCCTTGCCCAAATCGCTGAGTCCGGTGCCGCAAACGCAGGAGGGTCGCGAGGAGTCCTGACGAACCCCTGCAGGGTTCCTGGGGGCAGAAGCTGTCCTCTCCTTCCCAGGATCCTCCCAGCTGATCACCGAAGTTCTCAGCTCAAGGGATGTTGAGACGAGGAAGCAGGTGAACATCCTGCTGGGGCTGCCCCCACCGCTCATGTCAAGGTCAGGCCGCCAAGATGCTGAGCTCGCTGGCGTCGTCGCTCTTCTCGAAGCCCCTGAAAGACGGTGCAGCATGCGCAAGTGACGGGGAGGAGGTGAAGAGTCGCTGCCTCAGAGGGGATGCACATCTCGAAGCTCCAGAAGGACCTGCGCCTGATGGAAATGGTGGCGGGAGCAGAGGGAGTAAGGAGGAAGGGTAACTTCCCTTCCAGGTCCAGCCGCTTGTGAGCGAGCTACAAGGAGGCTGGTTCCTCCGCATCATCTGCCTTCTTCCTGACTGCAAGGCCTGCGCTGCTCGATCCCTTGGCTTCCTTGCCGGTCTGTTTCGTTCTCCCCCCCCCGCTCCTCCTCCGTCCTCTCTGCCCTCTCCGGCTTCCATTCCCTCCCCTGAGCTCCATCACTCCAGGTGGAAGCAGCGACTACGTCGAGTCGATGGTGCGAGCAGGAGCCGTACAGGCGCTGATGAAGATTCTCAGACTGCGATATCGCTGGCTCTATCCCACTGAGAGCCTCCTGCGTCTCAAGGCAGATGCTGCGTTCGCGGTACCAGCTCGTCTTCCTAGCCCCTTTTCTTCCTCCTAGTCCCCCTCCTTCTCTTTCCCAGTTCATCTTGTTGGCCTTGCGCTTTTCCCCCTTCTCTTCCATCTCCTCTCTCTTCCCTTCTGCTTGCCCTCTCTCGCGTTGCTCCTCACAGGCCCGCAGGTAGCGGCGATAGCCAGGGAGGGAGACTTGCAGAGGGGCAGGTTGCAAGAGGCAGGCGCCATCCAAGTCCTCGAGCAGCTGTGGATGGGGATGGTGCGAGGAAGCGACCGCTGCGCTGCTCCATCCCCCTCCGCTCCTCTCACCGTCTGCTCGCAGATGCACAACATCGACGGGGACGTTGCCGTGCTGATGAGGGACGAGGCTCTGAAGGCTCTGCAGGCTGTGAGACTAGCCTTCGCTCCTCCCCTCCTTCCCCGTTGACCCGTGGGGCTGACAGGTGAGGGGCACTAGCAACCAGGGCAGCGTCTTCCGCACTCCTCCGCTCTCCGGCACCTCCACTCCCTGTATCTCCAGGTGTTGCATGCAGGTTCTCACTGCCTCTCCCTCTTGACTGCTCCCGTCAGCCGCAACTCGAGCCCGGCGTCCAGCCCACGACGCAGGTGACATGCTGCTGATCCCCTACCCATGCTCACGCGATCGCCTCTACCTGCTTGACTGCTCTGCAGGAGGGTCACGGACAGCGCCTACCTGCGGCAAAGCCTCTAGGAGGAGAGAGATGGCATAGAAACACGTTTTCATTCAAATCCTGACAACGGAAGACTAGCAACTCAAAACAACATGCTCCTTTCCCTCTCTGCAAGCTCAAGAGACTTTCCCAGCCACAGCAGCAGCCAACATCCTACCGCTGCTATCAGCACCGCTATCTTCACCCTGCGTCTGCGACACTCGGTCTTTTATCATCTCGACAATGGCCTGTTGCGTCCTCCTCTCCAACTTGTCGAGTTTCTTCTGGATATGCTGCTTCAAGTCCCAGTTCGGCTTTTTCGGGGCAACATCCAGCTGTATCTCGTTACCCTGCGGAGCCGCTCCTACCTGTTCCAGTTCCTTGTCTACCGAGACCTTCACCGGCTCCACCACCGCGGTCTTGAACTCATCAGACTTGGGTTGATAGTTGCGGAACTTGATCTTGGGCGCCTCCTCCTCGTTGTTGTCTCCCGATTCACGTGCGCGTTTGGCTCGCTCTTTCAGCTCCCGCAACCTCCTCGCTCTTGCCTCTGCATCTTCCATCTTGCCAGATTTTCTGTTCCTAAATGCAAATCCAGGGATTTCTTCCTTCAAACCAATCTACATGCAGTGGCTTTACCACACCTATCTTGAAAAGAAATCATCTCAGCCCATACAAATTGAACAATAAGGGAGTTTGGGCCTCATTCAAAGGTGAACCATGACACGCACATATCACTTGAGGTCTGCTGTTCTTTCTACGATCACTCTTCCAAAGCTCATCTAATCAGTAAGAGTGTCTGATCCTCAATGTTTCCTTTGTTTCCCACCCATTCACTCAATCCTTATCTGCTGTCAGGATTTCCATTCCAACATGTACCTGGCAACCCCCCTCTTCCTGTTGCCTTGCCCTCTCCGTCCTTGGACCCCTGCAGCTCAACCTCCAGGTTGTTCCTTTTGCCTGCCCTCCACTTCTCTCTCTACCTTCACTTGCACACGGTACTCGCTCATCCTCTTGCTTGACCCACATCTCACCGTCCATTCTTTCCTCCTCTCCCTCCTCTCCCCGCCCTACTCCATTTTCTTCCCGCCCTCTTCTTGACCGCCATTGTCGGCGCCTCTTTCTCACACCCACCCCTACCAATCACAGCCCAATCACCCATCGTGAATTCCATCCCCTCGTCTCAGCAAGACTACCCCTGCTAATTGTACCAGATATCCTCATTCGTACCCGTACTTCATGTACCCCTACCTACAGTAATCTGAGTAGACTCACCTTGAACGAGAAACTGGACCAGGGGGTACTCTCCCCTGCACGAGGGATGACAGGGTGGGGGTAGGGGTGGAGGATCCTGAAACGAGTGTGGGTACTTGGACGGGGAAAACTAGGGGGTAGCCAGTTTTAGACATGGGGAATGTGAGGAGGATCTTAGGGGTGGGGGTACAGGAGGGAGTATCTTAGAGGGGTACTTGAGTTGTGGGGTGGGTACAGATATTAGAAAAAAGATGGTGAATGCATAGATAGATGTGGGGTAGAGGTATGGGATATTTCGTTAAGGGGGGTAGGGGTACAAATGAATTCGGGGGTAGTAGGGTTGCAAATAAAGGATCGCTATGGCCACAGTGACGATGCTGATGCTGGCGGCGACGACAGCCGAGGCCTTCATGGTGGTAGGAGGAGGAAGCGCCTCGATTCTCAGGAGAGGAGGTCAGGCTTTCGTTGCTCCTGCCCTTCGCGGACCCTCTTTCACTTCCAACGGGCGCGTCAGGAGGTTTACTGCTGAGAATGCGGCCCTTGCGACTTCCATGGCTGCCAAGAAGGTTGCGGTGAGAGCGACTTTTATCTACATTGATCGGTTCATCCATCACTATTTTGAGGAATAATGTGCTTGAGATTTATTGGTTTCGACCATGAAAGTTCTCATGTACAGTCCTGTATTCAAATATCTCATGAACAACTTGGGAATCCTGTTTCACGCATTCACATGATCTTAGGTTGGTATTGTTGGACCTGGCCTTGTCGGAGGAGAGCTTCTCAACCAGCTTGAGAAGACTAAAAGCATCCTTGCAAAAAGCAACATGGATGTAACAATTCTTGTTTGCACGGCTCGTTTCCCTTGACAGGTGGTGAAACAGGTCACCGTAGCTGCTGTTGCGAGCCGTCAAAATGGCAAACCAGTCATGCTGTAAGTCTGAACCCATCCTCTCCGGTCCAATGCCATGGATATACCTGATCTCTACCCAGGTGCAAGAATGATTACATCACTGTCGACCAAGTCAACGTGAGGGCTTGACATTCCTATGTAAAGGCTGGTGACACTTGTGACTCCTGATCCTCAGTCGTTCAAATCTGGAAAGACTGCTGGACAGGAGGCAGATTATGCCAAGATGGCTGAGCACTTGAAGTCTGTCGCTCCCATCGCTGTCATCTTCGACACTACTTCGTCTGAGCCGGTATGGTCCATAACACGTGCTGCCCTTTAAGTTGACACCTTGGCTTGGCAGGTCTCCGACATGTACGAGTCTTGGCTCAAGATGGGAGTCCATGTGATCACGCCAAACAAGAAAGTTGGCTCTGGTCCCATCAATCGCTACAAGTCTTGCATGAACATGCAGCAGACTGCTGGAAAGTGGGGTATGCAGACGCGACTGTTGGGTCGAAGTTGCTCATCTGAGCTTGTACAGGCTATGAGACGACTGTGGGAGCAGGACTCCCTATTCTTCATGTTCTTCAGACTGACCTTATCAAGACGGGTGATAAGGTCAAGAAGATCGAGGTGCGACGGATGTCGGGTGGTGGAGTCTTGGAATGACTGGCTTCGAAGGGTATCTTCTCCGGAACTCTCTCCTACATCTTCAACACTTACAAGCCTGGAATGAAGTTCAGCGATGTTGTTGCTGATGCCAAGAACAAGGGTTTCACTGAGCCTGATCCTCGTGACGACCTTGCTGG
The DNA here is from genome assembly GCF_000315625.1 of Guillardia theta CCMP2712. NCBI lineage: Eukaryota > Cryptophyceae > Pyrenomonadales > Geminigeraceae > Guillardia > Guillardia theta. The sequence goes on from NW_005434616.1 coordinate 105,407, forward strand.
GATGGACGTTGCTCGCAAAGTTGTTATCTTGGGAAGAGAGTGCGGGATCGACGTCGAGCTGTCGGACGTGAGTCTCAGGTCACAACCTTTCTCGTCGGTGACATTTGGTGTCAGATTCCTGTCGAAAGCCTCGTGCCGAAGCCCCTCCAGGACTGGAAGCCCAAGGAGGGAGAGAACCTGGCTGATGCCTTCGTGAAGGAGCTGGTAGCCTACGATGCTGAGAAGGACGCTCTGATCAAGGCCGCGAACGATGCTGGCGAGGTTCTTCTACATGCCTTGACATCATTTCGGCTCACAGATCTGAGCGTGTCTACTCGTGTTTCAGGTGCTCCGCTATGTCGGCATGGTCGACGTCGAGAACAAGAAGTGCTCTGTGAAGTTGGCCCGGTACCCCAAGACCCATCCTTTCGCCGGCACGCAGTGGGCAGATAACATCGTGGCCTTTGACACGGAGCGATACACTCCTCAGCCCCTTGTCATCCAGGGCCCTGGCGCTGGAGCTGCTGTCACTGCTGCTGGGGTAAGAGGAGTGGACGTGGTGGATTGTAGGGCTGATTCTTGCCTGTACTCAGATCTATGCTGACTTCATTCGGATCGTCAACTCAGTCTAGAAAAAGCAGTTCGGGCAGCAGCAGACCGTCTGTGACTTTGAGCTCAATGAATTGAAATCCGAGAACCAAAACTTGGAGTTTAGTAGACTCCCGGTGACTCTTCAGTCCTGCCGCCTGTATGACACTCAGTTTAGCCTGGGCCCTCCTGGACTTCAAGGGGTCGTAGTCGGGAGCCCGAGTCCGATCGGAGCTCCCGGGCTCGGAGGCCCGGCCGCGCGGCCGACTCCGAGTCCGGCGCGGCGAAGAGTTTAGTGTGCGAAGCATCTCAGTTTTTAAAACTATTCTTGTTGCCTTCTGTTCTCCGAGTTCCGAGGCCTACCCGCTGCCGTGGGGGTGGGTGGCGTTCCTAGGAGGGGTCCCTCTCCTACCACTACTTATGGACTGGAAAGTACCCTCTTTTTTGCAAATCCAAAGTACCGGTGATTGTTCAAACTCCGGCATTGCTGGGGGTAGGGTGATGCCATTTGACGTTCTTTTTGATCACAATGGCCTGACGCCTTGCGCCTCCTCATACTCCTTCTCCCTGCCATCGCCATCCTCCCTGCCTCCTTCTCATCTCCTAGCAGCTCATCTCTACTCCCTCCCTCGCCTTGCTCCCTCCCTCTTCGTCTTCCTTGCCCTTCGGTATCCGTTCTCGTACCTTGTCTCTTTGCGTCTGGTTCCTCGGTATCGTGTCCAATATCTGTCATCTCAGGACAAGCAAGGAACAAGTCACTGCCGGAACCAGGCTTGTTCCGACCTCTTACACAAATAGCACGTTGTTACCGCTCCTCTCAACCCGCACCATCGCTCTATCGGCGATTATTGGTGCTTAGAGATTGTTGGTGCTGTTAACGCAGACTCACAGCGGAACTTGCATGATTTTGGCGTGTAATTTTGGAATTTTCTGATCATGGGAGGAGAAGCCTCAAAATTTCTGGACTGGATTGAGGGGAAAAGTCCCGACGAGTCTGCCATTCAAAACAGACAGTCGAGGTCTCAACCCAATCATCCATCTCAGTCTAATCATCGAACAACTTCTTACATCTCATTCGTGACGAACAGGCAACGCTCAGATCAATCTCCTGCAAGCAAAGCAAGAACTCCCACCAACTATGCTGCACACTCAGCAGCTCCGAGAGTCATACCTTCGCGGACACCACAAAGTGAACCTAAACATCATTCGTACTCGCAACTCTCCCCATCCTCTATGCCCAGCCCAGCTGCAGCAAGGGTGCCTTTCAATCCTATCTCTCCCTCTCCGAGCATGACGCTCACTCCGGGAGCTGCTGCAGGAAAGACAGTGACACCAGGGGCAACATCGGGAAGAACTCCATCGCACAACAGCCTGCAGGACAAAGACAAGAAGAGCTTGCTCAAGTCTCGCGTGCATCACGTGGTGGAGGCGGACATGTGCTTCCAGGGAGCGGAAACAACATTTCCTGTGGAGTTTGAGAGACTGTCTGCCTCGGAGAAAGAGTTCTACTCCTCGCCCATCGCAGACAGCAAGTACAACACTGCACTCCTTCTTAAGAGCATCGGGCACTACGACAGAGCAAGGAGCCTGTTCGATCAGTGCCGGCAAATCTACACGGACATCTATGGTTCTGAACACAAGGATGCGCTTGATGCCGCGGCACAGGCTTCGACGTGCTTGATTGTGAAAGCGACTGAGGAGGACATGCAGAATTCAATTACTTCCGAGGAAGGGAGCAGCATACCGCTGATAGCCAGAGATGGCGACTACGAGAGGAGGAGAAAGAGCATGCAAGCGACAGAAGCTGACATGCAGAGAAGCTTGATGGCTGAGAACGAGCGAAGAGCCCTATTCGTAAAGGGAGGACTTGATGAAAGTACGAACTTGTCCAGCACCCTTCCTCCAAAGTTCGTGATCGAGGGGTTGGAAGTTGACGAGGAGGCGGTGCTTTCAAGTGGGCAAACGCCGCAGAATGACCGAGAGCAGATGGCGGATCATGCGATGAAGGATGAGAAAAGAGCAGCGGACACCAGGATTGTGAGGAAAGAATCGCCGGAAGCAAAAGTCAACATCCCTCCCAAGCTTCACGACAGAGCCTCGGATGTCCAACAGCTGCATGCAAACTTTACTTCAGTCGTGCGCGATGCAAGGGGCAGTTTGAACTTGCTCAGTTCCAGCCAAGACAGGACCAATCAGACAGGGAATTCTTCTCTGCCTCCCCCTATCTTGTCGCCTCCTCGTCCTCCTTCCGGGATTCCGTCCCGTCCTGCAGTTCCTTCTCCTGCTCCTGCACCTTCTCCTGATGTTGTGTCTACCCGTCTCTTTGCCCCTGGCTCCTTCCCTAGCCCTGCTCTTGCTCCTTCCCCAGCCACGCCCGTCCCTGCACCTCTTCGTCATCGTGATCCTTCGCTGCAAGGAAGGACTTTCGACTTCTACGAGGCATTCGAGGACCGGGCTCGCCCCATCGAATCTCGTCCACCTGGCTCCTTGGTTTGGGTTTAACAAGCGTAAGGGAGGAAGAAGAATCTAGGTCTCATCCCCCTCATTCTCTAGGTCTCATCCCCCTCATTCTCTAGATCTCATCTCTATCTTCTGCCTTCAGCAGTGAAAAACGCCTGTAAAATCTCCTGCCCCTACAGCAGCTCATTCGACTTGGTGATGCTCGCGACTATCTTGTCCGGCGTCATGTCGTCCAGCGTCAAGCAGTCCTCCAGCTGAAACCTTCCCTGGAACGCAGACTGACGGTCAAGCGGAGTACGGAGGGATACGGGGGACGGGGGACGTGAGTGGGAAGGGGGAGGGCAGGACATGGACGAGCGGCGGATGGGGGGGGGGGGGGGGGGGGGGGGGGGTTGGAGAGACAACGGAATGGATCGTCTTGCCTGATGCGTGCGGACCAATTTCGTCATGTGAGCAGCGGTGCCAAGGTCGAGAGCGATGTCGGAGATGAGGCTGGAAAAATCATGAGAGGGGGGAAGGGAAGAGATGCGTGGAAACCTGCGAATGTACGTTCCTCCTCCGCAATCCACATAGATGTGGAAATCCGGTGCTGTCTCTGGCACCAGAGGAGTGAGGTAAAGGAGCAAAGTTGCATGGAAGAGGAGGAGCGGCAGGAAGGGATGCAGGAGGGGAAAAGGCGCCAGTACCAGCAAATGGACGCATCAGCTTGATGCTGTGGACCCTGACTGGCCTTGGCTTCATCTCGACCTTGAGGGAAAAATCAGGACGGGGAGGGAAGAGCGTCGGAAGCAGCGGCTCACCTCGACCCCTTTCCTTGCCAACTCGTACGCTCGCACTCCCTGGATCTTGACGGCAGAGTACATGGGGGGCCGCTGGAGTAAAGGAGGTGAGATGGGAGTGAGGAAGGGGGAGGGGGGGGGGACGACCTGCAGGATGTCGCCAATGTACGAGTCTAGGACCTTGATCAGCTTCTCATCGGTCAAATCTTCCCAGGGGTGAACTTCTCCGATCTTCAAACGTTCAAGTCACTTCCATGCCGAATCTCACAACCACCCTCGTTTCCTCCGCATCAAACTTGTTCACAACCCCACACCTGCGTTCCCTCGGCATCGCCCGTGTCCGTGAAGAAACCGAATCTTCCGACCTGTTTGCAAAAAGTTATGGGAAAGAACAGGGGAGTAAGAGCGAAGATTGAGCATGGGAAAGTGGACACAACGGGGGAATATAAAAGAGAAAGAGAAAGAGAGGAGAAGACGGGAAAAGATAAGAGATGATGACGATGACGATGAATGGAAAGGATAAATAGGCAGATGGAAAGATAGAAAGGACAGGGGAGCACAGGCGAACAACTGTTTTGTTCTGCATCACCGCTTCATAAGCCTTCCTTCCCTTGGTGAAGAAGTCCATCTTTCGTGTGCCACTTCCTACACCGATTACAAGCACACCGGTAGCCATGGGGTCCAGCGTCCCACCATGCCCGACTTTGATCTCCGCCCTGAGCGTTACGATCGTAAAGTGCAGATCCAAAGAGCAAAGGGAGGAGGTATTAGGAGTAGTGGAATTTTGGCGTCTGCGGACAGGAAGAGGGCAACAGAGGACGACGGGAAAGAAGAGGAGCATGAGGATGAAGAAGGAAGATGAATATGACAAGAGCACTGACCCTTTCCTTGTAAGTTCAGGCTGGAGGCTTCGTAGGTGCCTGCTAATCATTGATCGGATCTGAACAAGTGTCACGGTCGTCCACCTCTTCCTTCGGGAACCTTGGCGACAACATCGTAGGAGGTGAAGTTTTGAGGCTTGTGGACGGGAAAGATGCCATCGAGCCCCAGATCTGTCGCCAGTCGCTTCGCCCTCTCCCTTTCGATCCCTCTGTTTTGCTTTGTCCCAGCAGGCTTGCTGGAGGCCTCCTGCTTCTGACAGTTGAGCGGCATCATGGAGGCAGCTCGCCTCTTCTTCTCGGCTCTCAGAGGCGATCGACTGCAGCAGCATCTCCGTCACTGATCACTGTCCGTGCAAGTCTCGCTCACTCACATATCTGAGGCTCCGCTGGCGGATCGTGACAGAGGCTTCCTTTCCCCCTCCGTGTGGTACATCGCTTTCCATGCTGTCCACATGGATCGCGTGGCCGGGGAGGACGAGATGATGGCCTCCTTAGCAGGCCTGAGCGCGACTGAACGCAGCTGGTGAAAACCTACGTTGAGGCTAGGAAGAAGGTTGAGATGGGGAAAAAGAGAGAGAGAAGTAACCTCCAGGACATGGCGCAAGGAGCGACGGCGAGACAGAAGAGGAAGGGGCTGATTGACCTGCTAGTAGCCAGACTTCTCTTCACGTTATAGGAGGCAGTGAGTTCCAGTCCACAAGTACCTGCGAGCCAGAGACAGGAGGGCTATCACAAGCTGGAAGGAAGATTTCAACACCGATCACATGATCTGAGGGGCACGCGCTCATTCCTCTTTACATGCTATCTCCCCTGCCCTCCTAGAACTCCTTTCCTTGCCCTTCAACGAGCTCTTGGCCCCACATTCCTTCGGCCCCGTGTCCTTATCCCCGTCTTCCTTTAGGCTTATCCTCACCCTCGGGGTTGTGAGAATCCTTGCCCGCTATGCTTGTGTCATGATCATCATGCAAGCCTTCCTATTCCTCGTCATCTTCTTCCTCACCATCCTTTCACGTCTTCTCCAGGTCCTTCTTGTCTTCCTCGTCCTTGTCCTCGTCCTCATGTTCAAATGTTCTCTTCCTTCCGTTTCGTTCCCTCTCTCCTTTCTCCACCTCCTTCGCGTTTTTCTGCTCCCCTGTCCCCACTCTATCACATAATCATCCTCGTTTTCTTCATCCTCTTCATCCTTCTCATCGCCCTCTGAGTCTTCCTCCTCCTCCTCTCGTACCGCTTTCCCGCAGCGCCAAGGCTGCATTGCATGACCTGCACGGATATTCACGGGACCCCACCCTCCGAGCTAGTCGGTAGCAAAGTGTGGTTTTAAAAGGGAGGGGTGGATCAATGCTAGGGGCGGATCGCCAGCGGCAGTGAAGGAAAGAAAGGAGAACAGAAAGACGAAGAAAGAGGTCAGGAAGGAAGGAAGGCAGTCAGTCAGGCAGGCAGGCAGGCAGGCAGGCAGGCAGGCAGGCAGGCAGGCAGGCAGGCAGGCAGGCAGGCAGGCAGGCAGGCAGGCAGGCAGGCAGGCAGTGAGAGAGTCTTCTGGTCGCAGACATGTCAGTCCGCCGATCCTGGGACGATGTTCGGCTCGGTGTGAGAGGCCTCCTTTGAATGTTACCTCGGCACTCTCCTCGCCATGGTCAAGAACCTGAGAAGCGCAGCTCTCATCGTCGCCATCTACGGGGCTCTGCATGTGGCCGGCATCCACACTGGTTGTAACCCAGATCATTCCTCCAACTTGTTCTCACAATAATGCAACAGCTGACACTCAGCTTCGTCGAACCAGCCTCACGGGTAAGACTTAACGCCATTATTGCTAGGATGTTGATGTCCTGCGCAGGGACTGCATCTCCACCTTCGAAGGGAGCTCACGCCTACACCTCGCTCGAGCCTCTTGTCTTCTCCTCCTTAGCAAGAGGTTTCTTCGTTGTTCCCTTGTCGTGAGGGCCCTCAATGAAGCATCAGGCTTGTGGACTTTGTATTGGTTGTTTGAGCATCTTATCGCGGAGATTTCATCTGCAGTCACATGGCCGTTCTTGAGGTTTTTTGATGATCCAAAGATTGAATGTTTTTCCTGAACTGCTGGACTTTGATAGTTACCGGAGATTCAAAGAGAAGATGCAAAGTGACAGCTCCCCTGAGCCACCTGTAAGTCTGCAGTCTTGTGTTAGACGCAAGAACTGATTCCTGACTCTCTAGCCATGGGAAGATTTCGAATATCCTGTCGAGTCTCTCAACGATGATCATGTGGTACCGAGGTATTGACTTGGTTATGATGATACGCGAATCTGTGTTGAGCGAGAGGATCTGCTTGCAGTGCTTGTCATGCTTTAAGAAGACGATGATATTCGTGTCAAAGTGGTTCAATGTTTGGGGAGTGATTGTGATGATGACGTGCCACAGTTAGAAATCTGATTGATATCCTCACGCAGTTGGAAGTATGAGAGCATGAAGGACGCCATCGAGCAGGCGAGGAGCGGTCAGAGGATCTATGCTCGCAAGGTCCAACAAGCTCTTCCTTGCCTTCCTGACTGAGCCTCAGGGAGATCATCACTGGGACGCGAAGATTACATTGCAAGGCCCCCACGACACGCGAGGAAAGATAAGATGGATGCACGTGGTACTTCCCACTGGAAGCTTGAGGTGAGCGCTCGCTGATACAGCATGGAAGATAGGGGAGTACGACGCTCGTCTGTGGGGCAGATGGTCCATCTCCATCAACACGGGAGGAAGGTGAGGGAAGAGGCGGCAAGGGAGAGCACTAAAGGAAAGAAGCTTCAAAGGCCTCAAGTGCGCATACGAGACGGAGGGAGTGAGCTGGCCCTGCGTTCTAGTCAGAGGAAACCCTTGGATGTTCGAAACTTGTCAAATAAGGTTGTTGCCTCCACATCTTCGCTTTCTCTTGCTCTGCGAACTTCAATTTCTTTCTGCACATTTCGGCTTGATACCTTCATCATTTCTCCCCCCTTCGCCTGATTGTCTTGCAGATGCGCTGGTGCGTACGCCATGATGTGCGCCAAGTCATCAAGAGTTACCGTCAGACGATGTGGAGTAAGTACCCCAACGCTGACCTGTCAATCGGGAATCAGAAAGGAAGAAAGGGAGGAGCAGGAGCAGGAGGACAGCAAGGAATGGAGAGTGCATTGCATGGGCTGAGTCTTTACTCAGGTGGGGGGGATGGGAGGGGGAGCTCGACGAGCAGTATGCTGCGTGATGATCATGGACAGCAGCTGGTGTTGCCTTCAGAACTCACAGGTGGACTGAGGACGCGTTCCTGCTCCTTCTCACTGCTGTTGGATCAGATTGACGAGACTGAATATCAAAGTCCGGGAATCAGGCTCATTGAAAATGGTCAGAAAGCATTCTTGCCCTGGATCCTGCATACACCTCCTCTGGACTCGCTGAAATGCTGTGATTCAGGGAAGGCTGTCATTGAAAGCTGCGTCTTCCAGCGAAATGGCTACGGCATAGCAGTAGACAACAATGCAAAGGTAGGCATGAGTGAGAAGGGAGAGGGAAGTGACGTTGCTGCTGGAAGGTGAAAGTCCGGGGATGCATTCTGAAGGAGAACAATCATGCAGCTTTCTACGCTGGTTGGGACGCCTCAAACTCGGAGATTGACATCCGACAGTGCGCGGTCTATGGGAGAGTCTGGCACTCGAGCGATAGGCCCGGAAAACTTTCAGAGTGCGACAATCGGTGAGATTTCCTTCCTTCTTCATAGAACTTTGTCATCCTTTCCTCCTGTCCTCTCCCTTGCTTGTTTGTCTCTTCCCGATGCTCCTCTTGCAGTCGGCTCCTCTGTCTCCTGCATTGACTTGGCTGCAGCTTCACTGTCTCCTCGATGACACAATCATCCATGATCGTGGACCCTGAGCTGGCAGCAGATGCAGTCGGTACCCTCTGCATTTTATCTCACGTCTGAGGTTGCAAGCAGACGAGTGAGGAAGATAAAGACGATCTTTCATGGCGGTATGGGAGGACGCCAGGACGGAAGTGAGAGCTCAAGTTTGTTTCATCTCCTTCTTTCCCTTGACGTGTGCTGCAGGGGGTTTACTGCTCCTGGCTCAGAGCTGGGATCGCTTAGGGAGAGAATGGTTTCGAGGAGGATGAGCTTTCCCGACCTCCGGGGCCTTGAAATGCACACGAAATCTTCCAAGGTGAGCGCAGAGGAATCAGTGAAGCTCGCGCTGATGCAGTGGAGCAGGCGGCAGAGGAAGGGGGTGGGCAGGAGGAGGAGACGGTCAGTCGAAAGCGAGGGACCTCCAGGGACTCGCAGCGGTCGGACTTGACGCCGAGGTGGATCAGCGCGAAAAGTTTCATAGGGAGAAGCAGATCGATAGCAGAGATCACGTCGGGGACATACGAAGAGACGATGCAGACGCGAAGTAGCAGCACTCAAACATAGGAGGAGAAGAGATGGTGATTGAAGTAGAAGCAACCAAGGGTAGCGATTCAGTCAAAGATGATGTGCTTCGGTTGAGCGTTCACTACTGATGGTCCTGGCCGCCTCCAGACCTGCTGTGGCAGAAGTGAAAAGCGGAGAGAGGATACAAGGGAAAGGTGTTGGGGCAAGGAATGCCCTAATTCTGCTGGTAGGAGAAAAAACAGAACAAAACTTGCAAAAACTGAGGAGCAGGAGCAGGAGCAGGAGCAGGAGCAGGAGCAGGAGCAGGAGCAGGAGCAGGAGCAGGAGAAGGGGAAGGAGGGAACCTGTGGCTTCTGCTTCTGCTTCTGGTCCTTCGCATGCTGTTTCAACGGCTGAATGAAATAAGTGAACGAGGAGTAGGAGATCGCAGCAACGCGACTTACACGCCCGAAGGGGAAGCTTCCACTGGTCGGATCCCTGCGTGACTCCAGCTTCGAGATCATCCTCTGAGCCCCATGGTCAGGAGAGAAGGAGAGAGACGGATCGACCAACCTGATGCCTCTTCCTCAGCTTGTTGATGAGTGCGACTGCCCAAGGACCTTGTCATGGAATTGACACGCTCGTGCCTGCCCTCTACCTGCTTTCATCGACTGGCGGCCCTCCTTCACTCTTCGGTCCTGCTCCTCCTCCTCCTTCTTCTTAGTCAGCTTCTTCAGCTCATGCGCTCTCCTATGAGGATTCATCTTCATCTTGGAATGATCCCTCTCCTGACTCAGCTCCTCCTCAGCTTCCTCCTCCTTTGTCGAGCTCTTCATCGCCTCATCTGCTAAGAGAGGTGCTTCAACTCTCGTATCACAGTGTTCATCCTCACCCTCTTCCGAACTTTCTTCCTCTATCTGCATAATCCCGTCTTCTATCCATCTAGTCTTCAATTTGAATCTCTTTCCATCCGCTTCTGTTCTCGTCCCATAAGTTTCCTCCATCATCGTTACCAAGTCCTGTGCAGCAATCAACAGCCCTGCTCATGCTGAAGACATCAACAAGCTCTACCTTTTCTTTGGCTTTCTTGTCAAAGGATTGGATCTCTTCCCTCTCAGGAGTTTCTTCCTGCCTTTCTCGTTCGTTTTCCTCTTTCTCTTCTCCTTGTTCAGCGCCTTCCCAGTGGAACATCCTGCCTGTCTGACTCCACAATGAGCGGACCCGTGACAGTTCGGACTTTCTTTCAAGGAGCTTCTCAGAAGAAGGTAGCTCTACATTCTTCTCGGACAACTCCTCCTCCTCTCCTGGTAAGCCTTCTGGATCATCATTCACTGCAGCCTTGCGCCCTTTGTTCCTCGCTTTTGCATTTTTCACTCCTCTTTCCGCTTTTTCATTCTTTTCTTTCTTCTTCACACGCTGAGATTCAATGATCATCAGACAACGACAACCTTCAACCATTGACTCTTTTCACCTGTCTACTGGGGTATTTCTTGTCTGGTTCTGCATAAATCCGTTCAAGAACTTGATCTGCTGGTACCAGTGTCTGGAGCTTTCGTGACTCTCCCACTTCCCTACCAGTTTGTCTACCTTTGGCGGAGTCTTCCCCTTCGTCGTTGGGGCTCTCACTTTCAGCTGAGCACACAACGTCATCATCCTACACCAGCAAGGCCTCGCCGATCACCATGACAGGCGCCGTCGATTCGAATTGACAGGCAGGAGCAGGGAATTCAGTCAAGAGGCTCATCAAAGGGTCCCCTTGAGTAGCCAGCGTGGCTTCATCAAGGCCTCTCCTGCCCAATCGAGTCAAGGAAAAGAAGAGCATGACACCTCTCACCCCTGCTTCCCTCCTCGGAGGACTAGAGCCACGCGGAAATGTTCGTTGGGGAAGCTAGCCGCCGGCTCCGACATGCGTCCTCTCTGAGTGTAGGACTCGAGGAGAGGGAACCATAGAGCTAAAGAAATTATCCACAGCAGAGACCTTGCTGTGCCGCTACGGGCCGGGACGGGACCAAGACCCGCTCCTCGGACCATCTCGATGTCTTCATTGTACATTGAAAGTCGGTCTTTGCCCGCTGCTCTCCTGATGACTCCTCACCATCGACCTCCGTGCTCGTCCTCCCCTCATCTCATTCTTCTCCTCTTGCCTCCTCCTCCTCCTCCTCCTCCTCCTCCTCCTCCTCCTCCTCTCATTCTCGACGCCTCCCCATCCTCACCCCCAAGGCGCCTCCTTTCCCTGACATGATGCGACCACTCGTGACCTCATCCCCGCACATATTCTGAGGATGAGGGCGATGAACTGGGCGATGAAATCGTTCACAAAGTCGCAATAGAGGATTCCTTCTTCCGCCCTCTCCCCCCCCCCCCCA
>NW_005434616.1:116901-167585 GCF_000315625.1 Guillardia theta CCMP2712
CATACTCTACCCTCCTTCTCTTCGCTCCTACTCGTCTTCTCTCCTTGTTGCTTTCCTTAGACCTTCTTCTCACTTCCTTCTCCGCCCCCCACGAATCCCTGCTTCCCTATTGTCACTGTCTTGTTGGTCCTGGAAAGATTGCCATACCTTCTGCCCATCATCATCATTCACCGCTCGTTATTTTTGTTCCCCTCTTCAGCTCGGTCGCAGTTTTGACTTTAACCCATGGCATGCTAGCATGCGAGATGCGGTCGTGGACACGACGCTGGTTACTGGGCCTTGTGCTGTACTTCGCTGGATTAGGACTTCACAGAGGACTGCAAGTTGAAGCGCTGCATCGAGAACAAGATCCGTCCAGACTCTTGTCAAGAGATCAAACATGGCGCGCAAGGATCACTCGACATCAGCATGGGCTCCGACTAAAGGGGGGGATCAGTGAAGATGACAACTTTCCCTCCGACAGCGTTGGGAGATTTTCAAGTTCCACAGCTGAGCATCAGGCTGGTAGAGTCGAGCAGGTGAGAGGAGGCGCAAGTTGACCATGATGTGACAAGGAACATAGCACTGCGACGAGAATATTCCCAGGGTGTACCGAGCCAAGTGGTCGAGGTAGGGACGAGGAAGCGTGGCAGGAGGTCTGATGGCTCAGTGATAGCACGTGGAGTCAACTCGTGTACCGATTCTCTTCCGTATCGATCGCCATCATCTCGCTTGCAGTGGTGTGGAACAAGGTAGAGATCACTCGGACACTTGTAAGATGTCAACCTGACCATGAGTTGATCCCGTTGCGATCCTTCTCTATCGCTCAGTCCGTGAAGTATCCATTCTTCGAACCTTACGTCCAACCAACCTCGCTTATAAGTATCTCCATCTTCGTATCATTTTTCCGCAAGGCCGCGTCATGGCTTATCAGAGCTCTTGTCTTCCGTCGAATCGCTCACTTCGGTGAAGGGACTCAGTTGACTTCAACGCCTGATGCGGGCTTGCAGTGCTCGCTTTTTTCATCCTGCCTGGTCCTTGGCTCATGGGAGAATCGTCGCTTGAGGCTGTCCATGTAAACTTGTTCATGGCCGGTACAGGTCAGTGATGGAAGAGACGCAGCTGAAGGGATCGACGATGAGGAAGTTCAAGGACGACATCAGACAGAGGAACGGGGCTTGTTGGGGTTTGTGTGTTGTGACCTGGTTCCTGGTATTTGCAGATGCAAGATCGGAAGGACAATAATGGAGCAAGACTTGAATGGAGTTGACATCAAGATCATCACAGCCGGTATGACTAACGGGGGATCGGTGCCCGGGCCCTGATTTCTTTGAAGACGGCGAACCGCTAGATGCAATGTTTTTCCGCTCCAAGGTGAATCCCACTATCTTGTCAGCGCTGTAGAAGACTGGTGATTGTGCGATGAAGAACAACACACTTGGAGGTCCGACGATGGTGCGATTCAACGGGAATGCGGAGGTAATGTCATTGGCTGTCTGCCTGCAAAAGGATGAGAACACTCCTTGACATTCATCATACAGGCTTTTGAGATGCTCGACAACAGCCTGGTCATCTTGAGTGACTTTCTGCGTGTTCCCTCCTCACCTTCAATCAGATTCGTCTGTATCTCCGCGCGGGCTGCAACGTCATGCTGTGCAATTACAGAGGTTTGTTCTTACACATGTGTGATCCGGCCTGACCTGGAGGACAGGAGTCAATCCAACTCGACGGAGCAGAAAGTTCGATGCGTCATACTCCACTTCCAGGGATCTGAAGCTCAAGGAGGACTCGTCAATACTGCAGAAGACTGTAGGGAAGTTCGTGAGGTACCATCACCATCCCGCCTCCCGTTCACCCTTCCTGAAACTCAACGCTCGCAAAGAAAGCTGGAGAGGCTTGTCAACTGGTGTGTAGTGACGGAGAGAGATAGTATGATCTTGGACGCTGAGGCTGTGGTGACGGCTCATCGCTGCGCTCCTGCACCCTGACATTCCTTCAGCTGCAGTATCTCATACGAGTTCACCAAGTGCGGAGGTCGCGGTGATCAGAACCAGCGCAGATGTCTGTGTGTGATGGTGTGGGACAGGCTGTTGGTCTTCGGACATTCCATTGGGGGTGCAGTGGCTGCTATTCTCTCGGACAAGTACCAGGTGATAGGAGGACGACTGAGGTGTTTGCATCTCATGGGTGTGCGGCAACAGACTCCGACATGCAACAGCCGATCCTTCGCCAGGCTGTCCAAGATTGTGAGCATGATGACATCGCAATTTTTGTGCCGGTGGCCCAGCTGAGAAAGTAACAACTAGGTTGCGATCCATGGATCTATGGTTTTGTCGCAGATATTTCCCTTCCTGCCCCTCCTTCCCTTCAAGTTTGTTTTCCGAGCCTTGTGACTGCAGCACTGGGTCAACCTGAAGAGATGACAGCTGCTAACAGGTGCTGGTTGCTCTGTAAGGTGAGTGGGTGGGAAATGGAAGTGGCACGACGATGGCCAAGAATTTGCCGAAGCAAATGGACGGGTAGGGCTGAAGCCACCAACAATCGCAAGAGACTAACGTGGCTGACGGTAGAGTACTGTGTCGGGGACAAGATTATCCCTTACACATGCTCGCTGCATCACGCCGTGCACAAGGTAGAGGAGGCGGAGCTCAAGTGGTTGTAGACCTGCTAACGAGCCGGGAAGATGAAGGGAGACGTCCCAGCATCAGGTTCCAAGGGCAGTTCCCTCTCCCTGGAGGTGCTGGATGCCGACAATCATAACAGGTGAGGGCTGCTGGGGAGCAGTTCAGGGATGACCAGCCGGCCAGGATCTACACCAAGACTGAGCTAGCAAAGCATGTCAGTTTGATGCGCAGAGCTCTGAGGCTTTCAGCTCGAGCGTGAGGGAGAGGAGGACAAGGGTCGACTGATTTACACACCAACACACGATTTTACTTGACAAAAATGAATCAACGTCACGAGTATCTTTAGAGATACCAACGAGACGGAAAGCAACACTGAAAGCTGGACGGCTGCTCTCAAGGTGCTTACATGCCTCTGACCGCTGAACTGCTTCTGAGCCCGGGCCTGCATCCTGGCGTTCCTCCTGCACTTGCCCTGCCTCTGGGAGCTGCTGAGCGTCTTGGCGTTCCTCCTGCACTTGCCCTGCCTCTGGGAGCTGCTGAGCGTCTTGGCGTTCCTCCTGCACTTGCCCTGCCTCTGGGAGCTGCTGAGCGTCTTGGCGTTCCTCCTGCACTTGCCCTGCCTCTGGGAGCTGCTGAGCGTCTTGGCGTTCCTCCTGCACTTGCCCTGCCTCCGGGAGCTGCTGAGCTTCCTGGCGTTCCTCCTGCACTTGCCCTGCCTCTGAGACAGCTGGGAGACATCACCTCAAGATTGTTGAAGCTCATCCTTGTGCTCGCTTGGCTTCGAGACTTGACCTTGAACCACACGCTATTTTCCTGGTGCGCTGAAACATCGATCATTTTCTCATGGAAGGCCGTGGCGAATTGCAAGATGCATTCCAACTCATCGGTGCAGAGCTTCTGAATTTGCCTCCACAAGCGCTCCGGGATCGTGATCATGTCCAAGTCTCTCTCCTTCAGAGTCTTCTTGAGGACCACGATAATGAAGTTTTCCAACGTCATGGACCTGTATGGCAGCTCCTGGTTGTCCTGACTAGAATCCATCCCCAGTTGCTCACTCCAACGCTCTTGCATACTCTCTGGCGAATGCCGGGGCCTGTTGATCCTCCTGATCAGCGGGCTTTCTTCATCGCTTCCATTTTCTTGGCTTATCTCTTCTCGTCTCCTCTTCCTTTGGTTCATCTCTGTCACGCAGCCCTGCCTTGCCAAAAGCCTCGTTTGACCCTCGTGCTGCTGCTGGACGTCAGTCTCCTCCTCCTCCTCCTCCTCCTCCTCCTCCTCGCCTCCAGCCTCCTCCTCCTCATTGCCTCCAGCCTGCATCTCCTCGTCCTGGCTGTCCTTCTCCTCGTCCTGGCTGTTCCCATCCTCGTCCTGGCTGTCCCCATCCTCGATGTCCCCTTCCTCCTCCTCCTCGCCCCTATCCTCTTCCTGCTCGCTTTCAGCCTCTTTTGTCTGCATGCTTTCAGCCCTGTCATTCGTCCTGTTCACAACGTTGACCTGCACTACCGTCCCGTCATGCTCATGCTCTTTGATGTATGTCTCCTCAACTATCTCCATCTCCACCTCCACTTTCTCCTCGTCGCGTTCCTGCAGCTCCTGCTGAAGCTCATTTTGCCTTTTCGTTTTCTCTTCCACTTCGTCCTGCCGCAAGTTCATTACCCGGGGTTGTGTGGAGTAGAGCACCTGCTGCTGGTCCGCTTGCCCCTCTTCCTCCTCTTCAGTATCCTGTTCATCCCCATTTCTTCTCATCTCTCCTTCCGGCCGTACATTGAAGAGCCTCGACTGATCATTGCTTGTCTCTGTCGGCAGCTGAGGGTGTCTCTTACCAGCTTCTGCACCCTCCGTGACCCCACGCAGACCCGCTGGTGGGTCAGCGGCAACTGTTGATGTCCGAGGCCGGTTTTGAAAGGATGACCCTGCAGGTGCCGATTCCGATGGCATCGACTCTTTGAGCGCCGAGCAGACCACTCCTTCTCCTCTCCGTTGGGCAACGAATGCCAAGTCAAGACATATGTTCTTGAAAATTTCGATGTCACGTTCATCGACGTCGCTCTTGCTCATCAAGTTTGACATGTGAGATGCCCTCTCCTGACGTGACATGGTCAATTTCTTCGTCCTGATTAGGTCCTCCATCTCGTCCTCATAAACGATGACGAAGGTTCCGTCGTCAAGGGAATTGGGCATCTTGAAGCAGTAGCCGTGCTTCATCACATCATGTTGAATGCACGGCAAACCCTCAAGCTCCTTGATGATGCTGTCAGCCTGCAAACTCTCGCGTGAACAAAAATGCGGGATTGGATTCGAGATCACCGTCGAGACAGTTTGCGTCTCCGCAGGATTTGACGCGTTGGATCCGCTGCTGTCACATGCAGTCAGGCCATGGGAGAGGGAGAATCCATTTCACCTCTCGCTTTCCGGGGAAGAGGTGTCCTCGCTCTCACGGTTCTCAGTCTCTTTCCTTGTCTTCGATCCGCTCCCATCCCTATGCGAGCCTCGTCAGCGTTTGCGTGATGGGAGGGACAGAGTCCTTACTGTGGTTGCGATGGATCAACTGAGTCACCAAGAGCCAAGGCAACTCCGGCTCCAGCTGCTTCAGAGCCTGTTGCCTCACTCTCTCGACGCTTCTTGATAGAGCTGCAATCATCTCAGGGGCGGCAGGGAGGAAACGACAACCTACTGCTCTCCCTCGTCGTCTTGCTGTCGTTTCCTTTTGTTGGACGCGGATGAGTCGCTGGTGGGCCAAGAGTGATGAGGAGCGCGAGGGACTAAATTGTTTGACTCACCCCCTCATCGTTGTGCTCGCCGTCGAGCCTTTACCCGAAAAATCGCTCAACCATGACTCGATCAAACTGCAATGCCATCAGCTTCTAACCCCGCAGTCATCCGCTCATAACCTCTGCTTGATGATGTCATGGACGGAGGCTGTATTGTCGCTGCATCATGAAAATCAGCTTCAGCTGGTGGTTTCGAAACCCTCGGCTTACTCTTGGTTTTCGACCGTTCTTGGGGCTGCAAAGGAGGTCGAGCTTGGTTGACCTCGCGCAGCCAACTTCATTTTCATGGACAGCCTATGCTTTCTGCTCCAGAGGTTGAAGAAGTGCAACACGTTGCTGCGAAACTGTTTGTGCTGCTGTTTGATAGGCTTGCGCAACAAAAAGCTTCTCATCTCGTTCTCCTCCAAGTCCTCGCTGTCGCCATCATGATAGATGATGCGGTAGAGCGGGGGCTCAGTTGCATTTCCGGGCAAGACGCCGGTCACCTGCGACAGTTATGAGGATTTGAAGGATAGAGCATCTGAGATGACAGCGCACCAGGCCAAGGTAATCCTTCTTGAAAAAACGCTTGACAACATACTTGCCCAAATACCTGCGGCTGCCTTTGTAAAATTTTTTTTTGGCGTGGAGGTCAAGGGCAACAAACTCCTTGCGATCCGAGATGTTCTGTGATTCAAGATCATTGTTGATGTTGGAGTCGTCGAAGATGTACTCCATTGCAATGTTCTGCATGCCTTCCATCCTGAAGGTTCGATTGTTCTCCGTAAGGTTCGAGATGTTTGATTCGTAGATGAACACGAAGAAGTGCGGGCCCAAGATAGGACGTACAACTGAAGAACTCTAAGCACGGGAGGGACGGGAGGGAAGGGATGGAAGGGAGGGTAGAGGAAGTTGCGAGGGTTGGTGGGGGGGAGCTACTTGCGTGGGAGGGCAGGAGAGTTTGGCGCAGGTGATGGGTCCCAGTCTGAAGTAGGGGAGATAAGCCTCTCAAGGGGATTTGCAAGGGGCTCTAGAAAGGGTGGGTGGTCAAACAGATGATGATGTTTGGGGCCGTGAATGGGTGCTACCAGCGGTAGTTACAGCTTCCTACAAGGGTGGTGGGGTGGAGGAGAGACATTGACAGGGTAGTTGAGGGAGGGTGGGGTAGGGCTCCATCCTGACGGTCAGGCGGCAGTGAAGCATGTACGCACGGTCGGAGTTTGACCAGCAGTGGGGGCCCTCAGAGTATGACCACCGACTGAGGCCGGGCCAGGCCGGGCCCGGTGGTCACCGGGAAGGGGGGGGGGGCCGATTCACTGGTTGACTCAGCGGAGCGGTCGGGCGGGTGGGGGACTCACTTTTATCCGAGCCTGAGGATCATCAAATTTTTGCAGCTGAGCAATCGGATCAAGACCGGCGACTTAGGCACAAGATGACCTCCGAGTCTGGCTAGCGGCGCCGCCCCGGGCGGCGGCGCACGGCCCGGCCCGCGGCCCGCGTTTGCCAACTTGAACGGGCGTTGAACCGATGACCCTCTGCCCGGCCACTGCCGCTTTGTCAACGCGCTATACCGGGCTTACCCGCATCCCCACGCAATCCTTGGATGTTTGTTGCGCCTTGCTGCAATTGCGATTTCCTGCACTGAAACTCACCCACCCCCTCCTGAAAAGGTACCCCTTAGATATCATACAAACATACCGGTACTAGACCCTTTTATTGCGAGTTCCACCCCTGTGGTTGCAGCTCGGTTGCGGCTGGTTGCCGGCACCCGCCCGCATTAATATGCTGTCGTTGCGACGGATAGGTGAGATATGAGATGCCGGCGAAGAAGAAGAAAGAGGAGGAGGAGAAGGACAGAGAGAATGAGCAACAGAAGGAGAGAGAGAGAGAGGGGGGGAGAAAGGGAGGGAGGGAGAGAGAGGGAGGGAGGGAGAGAGAGAGAGAGAGGGAGGGAGGGAGGGAGGGAGGGAGGGAGGGAGGGAGGGAGGGAGAGAGGATGAGAAGGAGAGAGAGAGAGAGAGAGGAGGAGAGGAGGAGGAGAAGTTAGAGAGAGTATGATTTGGAGAGGGAGAGGACGAGAAGAAGAAGGAGGAGAGAGAAGAGAGGAGGAGGAGCAGGAGGAGGAGAAGGAGGAGGAGGAGGAGGAGAGAGAAGAGAAGAGGAGGAGCAGGAGGAGGAGGAGGAGGAGGAGGAGAGAGAGGATGAGAAGAGAAGGGGTAGAAGGAGATCCCTCTTATGGTGCAATATCGATCTCTTACCTTGATGTGAGCAGCTGTGACCACAAGGAATCTCCCGTTCTCCACAATCCAGGGAATCAGATCCCTTACAACCAAAGCATCCTACAACAACATCCTTGTCGAAAAGCGGGGGAAAGTTGCCCTTCTTACATTGAACCGGCCGAAGGCGCTCAATGCTTTGAACAGCGAATTGATGTGATCTTGGTTGTGTTTGGCATGTCTTTGGTCTGACATCTTTTTAGGAATGAACTGCAAGATGCTATGAGCACCTTGGATACCGACTCAGGCGTTGGGGCATTCGTTCTCACAGGTGTTTCTAAACCGTGTGCCACCTTACCAACACAAAGCTTGACAGGGAGCGAGAAAGCATTTGCGGCAGGAGCGGATATCAAAGAGATGTCTTCCAAGACCTTTGTTGGTATTATCCCATGTGACCTTTGAGCTGTCATTC
This sequence comes from Guillardia theta CCMP2712, assembly GCF_000315625.1. Lineage (NCBI taxonomy): Eukaryota > Cryptophyceae > Pyrenomonadales > Geminigeraceae > Guillardia > Guillardia theta. Next base: position 124,943 of record NW_005434616.1, read on the forward strand.
ACTCGTCATCGGCAGACACTTACAAGGGGAATTGGCTGTCTAACTGGGGCTCTATCAGCCGACTCAGGAAGCCCATCATTGCTGTGAGAACCGCTTTCCTGCCTCCTCGTCTTGCACTCAGAGTGCACTTAGGCTGTGAACGGCTACGCTCTTGGCGGTGGATGCGAAGTTGCCATGATGTGCGATATCATCTATGCGGGGGACAACGCTCGTTTTGGACAACCAGAAATCACGATAGGGACCATTCCGGGAGGTGAGGAGCAGTGAGGGAACAATTGAGAATGACACCGGGCGCAGGGGGAGGGACACAAAGACTTATTCGTGCGATCGGCAAAGCACGAGCCATGGAGATGATCCTGACAGGAGAGCAGATGACAGCAGAAGAGGCGTTGAGGTCTGGCCTCGTTGCCAAAGTGTTTCCAAAGGAGGAGACGGTTGCCAAGGCGATCGAGACGGCCGAGAAGATTTCTTCCTTCTCACAGAATCACGTCATTATGGCAAAAGAGGTGAACGAATCTCGTGCCGTGTTCACTTCTGAATTCGTTTGCTGCAGGCTGTGAATCAGGCCTACGAGGTCGGACTACAGCAGGGACTGCTCTTCGAGCTCCGATCGTTCTGGACTACTTTTGCCACGGAAGATCAGAAGGAAGGGATGGCTGCATTCATCGAGAAAAGGAAACCAAACTTTCGAGACCAGTAAGAACCCAAGGTCAAGATGGATGGTTTGTTGAAGATCGTAGGTATGGAATACAAGAAATGAGACATTCAAAGCATTATGGTCGTCTCCATTGGTAGGGCGACGAATCTAGTGACCCAAGGACGTTCACGCTTGGCTCTCCTGGTCCCCTCCACTTGTAAGGCTCGTCCTTCAAGCCTTCAACCGGGTTTGCCTCCGGTACTGCGGCACCTTTCCACTTGTAGGGGGAGTCGTCCAATGCGTCAAGAGGACTCTTGTCCGGCTGTACTCCCTTCCAGACGTACTTTGAGGCGTCAAGCGCGTCCAAAGGCGACTCATCCTGCTGATAGCCTCCCCACTGATGTACTGAGTCATCCAGGCTGTTCAGCGGGCTCTTGTCAGGAGCTCCCGGGCCTTTCCACTGGTATGTCGAGCTGTCCAGGTCCTGGAGTGGATAGGTGCCGTCCGGTTGATACGCCTTCCAAACGTAGCGGTCAGAAGCGAGGCTGTCAAGAGGGGACTGGTCAGGCACGTAGGAGTGCCACACGTGTGCCTTGTCACTGAGTGCGGCAAGAACGTTGCTCGGGATCTCTTGCTGCTTCCTCCACTTGAATGGCTCAGAGTTCAGAGCATCCAGAACATTCTCCTGGGTTGCATGTCCCTTGCTCCATTCATGCGCCTCCGAGTTAAGACTTTCCAGTGCGTTCAACTCCGGGGTTTGTTTCCTCCATTTATGCGCATCGCTGGGCAAGCCATACAGCACGTTTCCTTCCAGCTCATACTTGTGCCACTTGTGAGCCTCGTCTGGGAGAGAATCCAAAACGTTAGGTGACAACTTTTGCTTCTGCCATTGGTGTGCCTCGGTGGGCAGGTTTTCCAGCACCTGAAACATGAAGATGATCAGCACATAATGAGAATAAGCATGTGCATTACATTGTGGTACGGCTTCAATTTGTGCCAAACTACAGGCTCAACTTTCAGGAAGTCAAACAAATGATTCGATCCAGGCTGTTCAATGCAGGTCACCAAGAGCAGGCAAGTTATTTCACAGGGAGAGCAGAAAGAAACGAGGAAAGACGATGTGTCACCTTGTACTTGTGCCATAGCACAGGCTCCACTTTCAAATTCTCAAACACTGCCGGGAGAACTTCTTTGTTCTTGTGCCACCTCCAATTTACCGTTGGATACAAGGAATCGATCATCTTCCATTTCGATCAGCCCTCTCACATCCCATCTATAATCGTTACCTTCATGGGAGAAAGCTTCTCCCTCTCGGCAGTGTCATGGTTCACCATTCTCAACTCCTTGTTTTCCCTTTTCAGCTTCGAGATCCTAAGCTTTGCCAACGCGATCTGTCTGTTCAGCTTGGACATCTTGTCATTGGCAGGCTCGCGTTTCTCACGCAGCGTTTGCACTCTTCCACGTTTTGCCTGCGACTCGTCGAACACATTCTCTTCGGTGTCCCCGCACGTTGTCGAACAGTCCTGCGGAACTCTCTTGTTCTTCCACACATGCAGAGGGTTCTAAAGCAGTGTCAGGACAAGTCTGCTGCTGCAATATGCCACACCTCAAGGTCGGCAAAAGGCGACTCGTCCTCTTCGAATTCATGCCATTGATACTCCCCTGCCGCAGGATCGTCCGGGTCGAGCTCCTCCAACTTCTGCTTTCGGACTCCTACGGGCAATCAGAACAGCAGGGCAGCGCACAGAGCGACGGGATACCTGTCGCCTTCTTCACAGCTCGAGGATGGTAGGTAAGCTGGTTCAGGATAGAAGCTTCGCTGTTGCCAAGCACCCAAGGTGTTCCCTCCTCTTTCTGAGCAAGAGACAAAGCGGAAAGGCTTGTTGAGGCATACAGGGAACAGCCCAAGAGCAGGGCGAAGGCAGAAGCGGAGAGGACGAGATAGACACGCCGCATACCCATACACTCCTCAATCCAAGTCCATCCAACAACAGCTGGCAACCTGCAGCAGTGTTAGAAGTCATTCAATCATCAATCCATCGCTCTTTTTCTCTTGTGCCTGATAGATTCTCCTCTTTCCTGTCACGTCTTCTTCATCATCTCCCTCTGATGTCCCCGATCTCTCTGCCCCTGTCTCTATCTCTGTCTCTGTCCCTGTCCCTGTCTCTGTCTCTCTCCTCTATCACATCTTTATCTTCTTTTCCAAGTTCTCCCTTGCGTTCGCCCATCCTTCGCTTTCACCAAGCAATGAAGGGTCAGAGATGTCTTTGCTAGCCTTTCCCATCCCAACCCCCTCATGCTCTCTCTTTTTATAAGTTGTATCTTAGTAAATTACTCCTATCCTTCTACCCCTGACCCATGCCTGGAATGGTATGGTCAGAGGGGGGAGGTGGTCCTCACTCCCTCTATTGTGTTCTATTCATGGCGTACGCTACCGAGTCTTGTCCTCCTTCATGCCCCTGTGCTCGTTTTGTCTCCTTCCCGTCTCCTCTCCTTCCCGTCTCCTCCCCTCCCCTCTCTTCTCCTTCCCCTCTCCTGTCCTCTGCCTCTCCTGTCCTTTCAGTCTGCTCTCTTCCTTGCTGCTCTCCATCTTCTGCTCTTCTCTTCGTTCTTTGCCTCCTCTTTGCTTTGCTCCCTTGTCTCCCCTGTCTGTCTTGTCCTTGTTCTTGTTCTCCCCTGTATTCTCTGTATTTCACCTTGCATGTTTCCCTCCTTCTTTGTTGTTTGTTTGTGCATGATTCGAATTGTTTCACCAATTTTCGTCTCACTCATACTATATTCGATCTTTCCTTCCTCCCATCTTTCTTGTCTCATGCCATCCTCTTACATTCTGCACTCACTATCATGATGGCAAAAGGAGAAGTCATACAAGAAGGGCAAAAGTAGATGAGAAATGAACCATCGAATGCGTTGGAGTGTGACGAAAGTCGGGAGGCAAATTGTGACTATGCCGTTTACGTGATGATTGAGATGCACGGGGGAAGAGGAGGAAGGGGACAAAGAAACTTCTAGTCAGAGAGCACGATGAACTACCTGATTGAGCATGAACAAGCTAACAGCCACTTGGGCAGGACGAGGAGGGTCCGATGTTTGCTATCCTAGTGAACCAGGAGAGTCTGGTCTGGCTCAGAGGAGGGCACGGCTTCGTGTACACGGAGCCGAAGATTGCTGGTGATCCTCTCCATCAGCTTTTTCTCCTCGCTGACCTCCACCAGGGGACTGCTACCTCGCCCAAGACGGGAGTGGGTACGTCCTCTGCCCCATCTCCCGGGCAAGCGTCATGGTCAGTCTTGCTCCCCTCCTTCTCCTCCTCCTCCTCCTCCTCCTCCTCCTCGTCATGGATCTTTTCAAGCTGACGTTCGTTGGCAGACCTTCCATGGCGATCTCAAGGTTTCTGTTTGACCCCTTGAGATCTTCCTCCCCTCTCCTCCCTGGCCGAGGGAACTTGTGTATGATAGCATTCACCCTTGCGCACAGACCTTGCCGCTCTCAGTCTTTTGCTCATGATGTCTCGGCAGTGATATCTGGTGCTCTTGTTGGCTCGATTAAAGGATCTCATTCAAATGTCTCTATAACTATCTTGATGCTCGCTGCGACTACAACCCTCCATTGTTCTCTCCTAGATCCTCTATCGCCATGGTCGCCGCTGACCGCGCAGCCACCGAGGTCCTTCCGCAGCACCTCCCCCATCCTCCTTCCACCTCTTCCTCCCACCTCTTCCTTCCTCACCCTCTGTGCGCCTCCCTTCCTGTCCCCTTGTAACTAGCACGTTCACACAAACCTCGCCCTTGTCCCACCAGATCCCCGATCCTGCTCTTTCTCATCTTCCCGACTTCACTTTCCCGCTCCTTCCCCTTCATCTCCCTCCTCCTCCTCTCTCTCTCTCTCTCCCTCCCTCCCTCCCTCCCTCCCTCCCTCCCTCTCCCTCTTCTTTCCCTCTCCTCCTTTCCTTCGCCATAGCCTTGATCCCCGCATTTTAGACCGCAGCGGACGCATCTCGAGGATAGAAAAAATGAGGTGCCGATGATGGTGCGTGAGAGGGGCGTGAGGCGACGGGGGGAAGAGAAACCAGCCAGGGGCTGCGGGGGTTGAGGGAGGAAGAAACAGGCCATGAGGAGCGCTCTGATGTTGACCATCGCCATGCTGCTTGCTGCAGCAGAGACTGGGAGAGGAGGAGAAGGATGGACCGGAGGGTTGAGAATCCTCCATGGAGAAAATTTGCAAGTGCGAGGTATGGTGCAACATAGGAGGACGGGCCTGTTAAGCTCCTATCCTGCTCTGTGTATCAACAGGAACCTGCTCAGGGGAGGAGGCGAGTCAGAGGGCTCGGGTGAGGAATGGAAGGCAAGGTCGAAGAGGAAGTCCAGGTCAGGGGATACGGAACTTGGGAAGAAGAAGAAGAAGAAGAAGATCGCAAGGGATGAAATCTCGGAGAAGGCGGCAAAGCGAAGAAAGAAGGAGGAGGATGAGGATGAGGAGGAGGAGGAGGAGGAGAATGATGGTGAGAAGGACAAGATGGCGGAGAAGAAAAACAGGAAGAAGGGGAAGAAGGAGGACAAGGTGAGGGTGAAAGGTGCAGGAGAAAAGCTGAGCATCAGGGACGGAACGAGCATGTCCAATACGAGGAGCAAAGGAGGCGATGAGGATGAGAGCATGGCAACGGAAGAGGTCGAGCCTAGCTCCTCCGAGGCATGGCACCCGTCCTCCGAAGTTGTTCCTCTACAGACCAAGGGCGGAGAGCATGGAGGTCGCGCCGACGAGGAGGGAGCAGAGGAGAGCATCGTGAACAGATGGTTTGACTTGTCGAGTCCTCAGCTCATGGAGAAGAAGTTGATGAGAAGGAACGTGGACGCGATCGACAGACGTTTCAAGCATGTGATGGTGGGTAAGGTCGAACAGAGCAGATACCCCGGGCTACAGGTCAAAGTGCCCCTGCAGACGCTCATCAACCGAGCGGATGTCGGGGACCTCAGTGCAATGGCGGCGGCAGGTGGCGCATCAGGTCACCGAGGAGGGAGAAGGCTGATTCCTCTGCTGCAGGAGCTCGCGTGCTGCTTTGTGAGGAGGACGTGGAGAACGTCACGTTCCCAAAGCTGCCTGAAGAAGTCAACGTGACCTTGGAAGACGAATTGGGCGACCTGGGGAAGCTGGCTTACTTCTGGATATGGAAAGGAGAGGAGGGAGGCTGACGCTTGTCTGACTTGCCTCCAGGGAGGCTGCGCACAGGAACGAGAGCACCGCTCAGTACTACCTAGGGATGTTCTTCCTTCAAGGTCTTTGTGACTTGTGCTGGGCGCAAGGCTGAAGGCTCCTCAGGCTATGGTGCGGATGCCAACAACGCGACCGCCGCTGCCTGGCTAGCGCGATCAGCGAAACTTGGGAATCCATGTGGGATCTTTACGATGGGAAGGTGTTGGATGGAGGGGATCGGAGTGCGAAAAAATGAAAGCAAGGCGCTGGAATGCTTCCGACGATCCGCGGACATGGTGCTCTTTGACTGGTCTATGGCTACGAGTTGACTGGATGAATGCAGGGTTGGCTCGATGCGATTGACATATATGCGAAGGCTCTCTACAATGGACTGGGAAGAAACGAGTCGAATCCTAAGGAAGCTGCGAGATATTTCATGACGGCTGCCAAGAATGTGAGTCTTGAATTTCCACCACCACCACCTCCTCCTCCTCCTCCCTTTCCCCTCCTTACCCGCGCCTACTCCATGAGTCTGATGTAACTTTCAGGGAGTGATCGACGCTTGGTTCCACTTGGGGTGCATGTTCTTTGATGGGTTTGGAGTACAGGAAAGTCACTCAACGTCCCTTCGATGCTGGAGGTCAGCTGGACTGTCGCGATTGTCGTGGGCTTTAAGTCATACGTGCCTTGCAGAGAAGCTGCTCGGTTGGGGCATGTTGACTCGAGTGTCAATGTTGGGATCTTTTACCGGGAAGGCTACAAGGTCGTGAGGAGATGTAAGGGCTCAAGGTGATGGTATGTTGGCAGGTGAAGCAGAATGATAAGAAAGCCTTCTCATGGTTCAGAAGAGCAGCTCTCAATGTCTTCTCACTTTCTCTGTGAGCCGTCTCTTGCTGACTGCCTGCAGGGCTCGCCGATGGGTGCCAAGTTGGCTGGCCTCATGTGCCAGGAAGGTAGCGGAGTGTCAAGGGCAAACAAGCACAGAGCAGCCAAGTACTTCGAGATTGCGGCGAAAGGAGGCGATTCAGACTCGCAGTACACCATGGCTGAGTACCTCTGCGAGAATGAGACGGCAAGGGAAGTTCGACGAGATTATATCTTGGACCTCCTCACGGTGACTTTGTATAGTCTCGTCCCCCTCCTCGTAACGCCAACTCCAGGACTCTTCGTCTCAAGGACATCGAGATGCGTTCTTCCGGCTCGCAGAGTGAGACATCCACTCAATGCTGTGCAAGCCATTGATGGGGGCAAACAGAGAACTGAGGAGAGGCGACGCCAACGACTGCAAGAAGGCGAATGACATAATAGTCGAGGCTGCAGATGCGGGCGATGCTGACGCCATGTTCGTCAAGTTCAAATGGTGACTGCAATGACAATCTTGATTCCTGCTTGACAGCTTGCAAGGTTGTTGGAAGAATATCTCGACTCCAACTCCGCAGAGAAGATCCATCTCTACGATTCGTGCGAGTGGCTTCTCCGAGCGAGCCGGCAGAATCACTCGCTCGCACCTCACCTCCTCCTCTTCCTCACGCAAGGGGACGGGGGGCCCAGCTTTCTGTCAGAGGTTGAGCTGGACAACAAGAAGCTCGCGGACGAGCTGAGAGAGTTCACCTCCTCCTTTGCTCGCAAGCAGGCAAAGAGCTCAAGTGCAGGGAACTTCAACTTCTCGCACCTGACCCCCGGCATGTTCATGTCGCTTCCCAACAAGCTGAAGAGGGCAGAAGAGACAGAAGGCAAGAAGTCTCCGATGCTGGCGGAAGACTTGATGAGGAAGGCAACCAAGTACAGGGGCATCGACGCAGGCACTCAGAGTCCTCTCGAGATGTTGATACGAATGAAGAACCTGCACATGTCCTTCAAGGTGAGCAGGCGAGACTGGGAGCCGCAAGTGACTCTTTCCTCCTGTAGACCATCTCCGCCGTTCTTGGTCATAAAGTCCTAACTCAGTCAGAGATCCTGAAGAGAAGCGAACAGCTGCTGCGAGAAGGGAAGCCTCCGCCTACCGTTTGGCTGGGCACCCCGGGTAAAGAAGAAGAGGGTTTGAGCTGTACTTGCTGACGTCTCTTGGCAGTGAAAGTGGGAAACGAGCTCTCAGATTACTTGAGTGAAATCAACGAGGAGGTTCAGAGACGGTACCTCTCGTTCGGACGCCGCTAGAATTTCAATCGCCTCGGGCGAACGTCACGAGGCACAACTTGAGCACAGTGAGGAAACTCAAAGACGGAGTTTGTGACTTTGGGAACAAGAGGAGAACGGATGTATTGAAGGAGAGCAGGCCTGCTACAGGGCTACTTGTACTCGCAGGTGGCTGTAAAATGTGGAGGTTATGTTGCTCCAGTATGAAATGTTAGCAAGGGCCGCCGCAGCCCGTGAGCTTGCTTCTTCTTGCTCGCTGTCCAGCAGACCTGTTAAGGCTTTGATTGCTCCTTGCTCCTTCAACAACCTAGAAACGCGTACGTCATGCAAAGTTGATGAGCAGCGGCAGGAGCGTACGAGTTTGCAAATCTTTCTTCTTTTGCCATGTAGAAAACGAGTGTTGCTATCTTCGATTTCGTTCTGATGCTCAGCATGGACGAACAAAGGATAGCGGCTAATTTCTCAGCCACGCCGTGTGCTTCCAGCTCGTTGCTGGTTGTTCAGTTAGCAGCAGTTGTATCAAGACAACTTTCCTACCACAGGTGGGCCAAAGTCTCCTCGTCCTCCTCGTTTGTAGGGCCAATAAAACAGCACAAGGGTAGCAACCCGTCGATTGCTCCCTCCATGCCTGCACCGTGAAATGAAGTCAGCAGAGGCATGGTCACAAGTCACAGGGAAAGTGAGATCATGTCACGCACTCACACCTTTAGGTTCCATCAGCAGGTTGCTGATGGATTTGATGACATGATTACCCAACAGCTGCTTGAGAGAATCAAATGTTTTCACTCGTCGACCTGCCACGACAAGCTTGTGTGAGGCAGCAAAGTGATGGGAGGGCAAAGGCACATATTCTCCTTGCTGCAGAAGCTCTCTCTGCAATTGATCCTGTAGAGATCGCAAGAACCTGTGCAGTACATAAAAAAAGACATGGGAGTGCATGAAATGAGTCACGTTGTTTTCCAGCAGTTTGGTCCGCATCGAAGCTGGTACGGACGTGCTTGTTCCCTGCTTCTCAAAATTCAGAAGAGAAAGTCACATCCGAATGTCAGCTACATGCTCAGCAGCTGGTTGATCGTCATGGAAAAGCGCTCCTGCACCTACTCCATCGCTCTTGGTATATTCAGAGATCACTTTCACTCTTTGTTTCGGCATTGCAGTAGAAAGCGGATTCGACTGCTTTGACGGCGATGATTTATGCGAACTGAGGCTTAGGTATCAACAGATGGAAAGCCGGCATCTGCATCATACCCTTCGCTATTGCGAGTCTTTGAAGGACTCTTGGGCTTTGACGTTCTGATGGGAGTAGTTTGACTCGAGAGATCCTCACGACTGTCAGCTTTGGTCTCCCCCGGCTCTGCTGGATGGAAGAACTCTTGAAACATGTCATCCAATGTTTGAGCACCGTGGCCGGATGCTAGAAGTAGAGTCAGACCGCTTCGATGCATTCGGCCATGAAACCTGCGCTCCCCTCCTGAACATGGAGAACAGCTGCAGTGTCATCACTTGGATTGACATCGCTTCTGTTTCTTCTTTAGATAACACCACATAGCCATCAGCACCACCTCATCTCCACATGTGTTGACATTTCATGGCTGGATATGCCCCTGTGATGTTGCTCCTCCGGCCACGGCAAGGTGGGTTGATGTGTATCGGGTTTGACCTGCTCGTTTTTGTTCAGCATTGAACCTCCAGCACATTTTTACCTCAAAGTTCTCAAGTCTGGATTCATCAAGTGTTGCTTGTGGAGTCTCTGACGGCTTTGTTTCTACCATTTCAATGGAATTCAGATTCAGCTCATCACAAGGCTTCACTCTTCACCTTCCGCTTGGCTTTCAACAGGATAGATTTCGAAGTCAACGTCCTGTACAGACGAGATCGGACGAGCTTCACCGAGATGAGCACCAGCATCGGTTCTGAAGTCTTGGTGTGCTGTGTGTTGCTTCATCGCGTGACCGTCCATATCGGGGTCGCTTGACTGGGCAGCAGTTGCAGGAGGGAGCTGCTCGGAACTCGCTGCCATCGAGACATGGCGAGCTTCACCCGCAGTGATGTCTGCGATCTCAGTGCTCGAGAGACTCGGAGACTCATTGCTGGACAGGTCGGGAAGCTTTCGCTTTGCATTCGTGGGAGCACGGTCCTCAGCAAACTTCTTATTTTGTGGGGTTGAACAATCTTCCTTGTCCGATGCTGTGGACGATAACGTGAAGTCTTGCTCCTCATTCTTTCTGAATGCAGTAGAAGAACGTTTCGGTTTCTCTTCTGCACTTGTGCTCCTTGGTGCCCATTCCAGCTCTTCCGCTTCCTCCTATTCTCAGGATCAAAACAAAAATCACAACAGCATAAGTCACCTGATGTTTCTTCCTTGACTCCAGCAGCTTTTTGAGCTTCTCGTCCATCACGATCGGTGAAGGAATGGCACAGGTTGATCTCTCACTGAATGCTACAGCAGGCTGATAGGCTGAGCCAGAACCTCTCGATTTCCACTGATTCCTACTTCACAATATCCCCTCCTCGTCACATTGCAAACAAACAATCTCAACGATTCACCTTTTTGTCTTCTAAGTTCTGTCAAGAATCGTGAGATGAATCACATTCGACATGCCGGAACAAGTCGCTGCTACTCTTCACTTTCCCCATCGTCGCATTCCTTCGCCATCTGGATTTTGTTGCTACCGAAGCGTTGAACAGTCATACCCTGGAAGTTCAACAAGCATCAAATCCTGTAAGAATGGTGGGAAAAATCTCTCTAGTATTCATATTTAAACCACAGAATTTCATCAAAAAACCCAAATTCATCGATTAGGACACCCCTACGGGAAAATGTTCAGAGTAGGGCTGAGCTGCCACTACCACATGCTTGGACCCGCCTCAGTATAAAAATTTCAACCTTACAAAAATATGTCCTGGGGCAGGCCTGTTCTGCACCCACAAGGCTATGGCAGTAGTGCGCCCCGTGGTTGTGGACATGAGGCAGGGGGAGAAGGAAGTGCGAGAGACGATGCATGCAGCGCTGAGAGGCTCCCAGCCATCTTCCCCCATAGTTGCTCTCGTGAACTATGGCTTCGAAGATCTCTTTCGCAATGCTGTCTCTGCTGCTCCTCGCCCCGAAGGATCCGGCGAAGCGTGCGTTCCAATCGCCTTGGACTATCTGGAGGAGGATGTACGGCACGAGCTCCAGGACTCCTTGCTCGCGCTTTGTATAAGGATCTGCAACATACTGACTGATCACAAGTTTGACGAAGAGCTCAACACACGAGGCATGACAGTAGAGGGCTCGCTCTCGCTGCGCTTCTACTCCAGTGTAGTAGCAAACCAACTTTTGGAGGGCAGGCAAGACTCTTCGCACGCCTGTCCTCTACTGGGACCTCACGTGGATGGAAATTTTCTGACTTTCCTGTGGTCGGATGGGGTCGGTTTCCAAGTCCCCGGCCCTCATTCTCGCATCAAACCGGAGGATATCGCTGGTATCGGGATCCCCTCCTTGGGAATGGCGCCGTCCACTGAGATGGAAGAAGAGGACTGGGCAGACGTTGTGAGTGTGAGAGACGCTATCCTGATGTCCGTTGGCCAGGGATGGTTTCATTCCTTCCTCCAAGGCCTCTACCCAGGAGTTCCGTGCCCGGTCCTGCATCGGGTGGCAGTGAGGGAGCGAATGGCGAACGATAGGTGTAGCTTCCCCTTCCTCGCTAAGCTTGTGAGTAAAGACAGTCCTTAGCCCAACAGCGTAGAACTTTCCGCTTTCACTTCACATCTATTCACAAGTCTCAAGTTCGATGCACCTCATGCGCTAGTTGAGAAAGTCAAGATAGGGCTGAGCCTTGTCGGTGGTTGACTTGTTGGTTTCTTGTTTCTTCTCTTCCGGGAGTTTCTTGCTGAGGTACTCGTGCAGACGGTCCAGCTGCTCGTCAAGAGAGCCTCTCGACACCTTGAGGAAGAATCCTCTCAGGAACATCTCACGCACTCGCTCGTCTAGCCTCGCAGCGTTAACGTCAGCGTCCATGATCACCGGAACGATGAAGCTCGTCGACTTGAGGGAGAGCGCGAGCCTGAGCTCCGTGGCTGCGCTTGTCCTCCATGCAGCCAGATCACCAACCGCACAGCTGTTGAGGTACCTCTCTGTGAATACGGGAACGAAGAACACGCAGTTCTTGATGCTCTCCGCGACCTGTTCCTGCCACCTCATTCGGTCCATGCCGACCCGCTGCTCCTTGACACTCCACGGCCACAAGCAAGCCATCATTTGGAATGCTTGGTTGCTTGCAGACGAGTGGTTGACTGAGACGGCATGGCTCAACGTTGCCACCAGCTCTTGTGACGAGTATCTGTCGTTGGCCATGTGACTTGGCTTAACCACCACGTCGAGCTCCAGCACTTGATCCTTCAAAACGTGCTGGCTGATGTAAAACCTGGAGGCTGATACGTTCATGTGCGCATAACGCTCCGGAAGAGGCTTCTCTTGCTTCGAGAGGGACTCTTGTCTCTGCAGCAGCACTGAGAAGCAAACCTCGGCAAAGAACTGTGGCATGCCCCTCAACAAGTCCGGGATGCCCCTCAGCAAGTCCCAAGGCTCTTCTCTTGCCAATTTTACTCTTATCCTCGCTCCCACGCTCTGCGGCCAGTCAGCCAGAGGGAGGAGCAGCATCTCAAGACCTTGTGATCCTCTTCTGAGTGCAGCAAGGACCTTGAAAGTCCCATCCCCAACATGTCCTCTTGATTCGTCTGCTGCACATCAGCACAGTAGGCGATGACGTCATCAAAGGCTGTACCGTGTCGAGGCGGTGCTGGTTGCTCGAGTGGACGGTCCATCCTCTGGATCTCAGAGCATCTCTGATCTTGTCGACTATGCCTGCAAGGCTGCGTCAGGGATTCTCACGTGAGGCGAGCACAACCTTGCTGGATTCGGAGCTGTTCCACCTCCCTTCTTGAGGCATAGGAAGGCTCCAGCTTCCTCGAGCGATCTGAAAGATAGCAGCCCTCAGTCTGCAACTCAGCGTTGAAAGTTCAGGTCACCGTAAGGAGTTGGTGACAAGTCGTCTTGATCAACGTTGTTCGCCGCCATGAACGACAAGTAGATTCCTTCCAGGTGTACCCTCGGTCTCCTCCTCTCCTCTGTCATCTCCGTCATGCGCTGCTCGTACCTTGACCGGTGCTTGCTGCTGAGGACTTGGAACTCGACGTCCTCCACAGGGAGACTTCGCTGCTTGAGCCGCAGCTGCTCCATCACCTCCACTGCAGCTTCATCCTCACCCCTTGCAAACAACTCGTCGCAGTGCCGGCACAATCTCTTGATCTCTTCCTTCATGGGGATCATTCTCTCATGCACCAGCTTCTACTCGACACGGGTCATAGCGACCCGATCACGCAAGTTCAAGTTACCTCCACAACTTTGACTCGCACCAGTGCGCTCTTGATCCCGTTCACGACGTCAGCAGCGGCAGGGGAGCGATCGAGTACGGGATGCCAGTAGTACTCGAGGGAGGAAACGAGGAGAGCTGGAGAAGTTGCTTCTGCTCCGATCGTCTTCAGGTCTTGGAAGTTGACTCGGCTCTCTGAACATCGCCTCGCATCTTGCACGAGCTCCCATGCTGCCTTCACGTTGTTCGCCCGCTGCATCTCATCCTCAGCCTGCTCTAGAACCCTCCTCATCCAGCTGAGCACGGCCTGCAGGCTGCGCGTCTCAAGAGCAGGGTACATGTTGTTGAACTTCTCTCGCGCCTTCTGGATGCAAGAGGTCACGTTCCTTCTCAGGTCTTCGTCCCCCTTGCTGATCAAGTTCAGACCGGCGACCGTGTCGTGCAGACCCGGCAAGTCTTGGATGTCTTTCCAGAAGAACTGCTGGGGTAGCAGCTCACTCAACCCTTGAGCGCGGTTCAAGGTCAGAGCAGCTCTCTCCGAGTCGAGGCGGAGCAGGCAGTCAGCGAACGAGCGCATCTCCAGCATGAAGAGCTTCATGAGGGAGGTCACGTGGGACCGCAGAGCCTCTGCCATGGCCGACAAGTCTCTGTCGAGCATGCTCAGCGTCTGCTCCACCCCGTCGTCGAACTCAACTCTGCGAATCTCTCGCACCCGCACTTGACTGCCCTTGAGACTCTGCCCGTCAAGTCGCATCGCACGTGCGACGCTGTCAGAGCCTGCGAAGGTCACGAAGACGAGGAGGTTGACGAGGCCCTGGGTCGCCTGCAGCTGCGGCCTGGAAGAGTATCATCACCCTCCTGCACATGAGGCAACCCAAGAACCACCTGACGTCCGCATGCAGAAAGTCCAAGTCAGTACAGGAGCTGATGTGAAGGATCTCCCCGCAGCCCTTCATGAACGCCAGCAGCTCTCCTTGTGTTGTTTCTCTCGCCAGATTCCACAGCAACACCACGTTCGATCTCCCTGTCAGCATCTTCACCAGCCCCTTGGCTTCCCGCAAGTTTCTGTGCGCCTGCACCAACCCATCTTCCTCCCTCCTCACCGCTGCGTCCTGATCCAGATAGCTCTCGATGCTGCTGAAAAAGGTCGAGAAGCTCCGGAGGCTGACCTTGGAGTCGCTGAGTAGCCGCGACAGGCTGGCAACGGGCGATCGGATCCCAGAAGACAGCAAGGAGGTAGAGGCGAGCGAGGAGGACGCGAGCACACCTGGATGGAGCCCCTCCCTTGCTCGCTGCTCCTCCCCACCAGCTACGTCACTCGGGGGATCCACACATGCTGGCACGGGGTTGAGCTCTACGAGGTCACCTGGCGATCCCAGGCAGACGGCAGGAACAAGCTCGCCGTAGACGTCGGGGATGCGGCCTATGAACACTGTGCTCAAGGAGGTGACGGAAGGCTGCAGGTAGAAGGAGACAGCAGCTGCGTCAGCATCCAACTTCATCGTCACCCGACTGCCCTCCTGCTCCTCTCGTCAGCTCCCACCCTCCGGCTCTCGCGCGTCACCTTGAAGGAGTGCGAGGACGTGGAGGTGATGTGGTTGCCGTTGGCAAGCAAACTGACGCTGGAGGCGCAGGACTGCCAGAACCAGACCTTGTTGTGATGGTAGGAGGAGAACCAGTCGCCCGATGGGCTGCAGTCAGCGCTCACAAGACCCACCGAAAGCTTGTAGTCCATTGAGTGGATGGCAAACGTCCACAGCATGCGCTGCTTGCTAGTCGCCTGAGGGTTCGGGACTATCCGTCGAGTTGTGAGAGCTCTGATAGTGTCGCTCAGCATCGCCTCCTGCAGCTGCTCCCATGCCCCCGCTTGCTTGACGCGCCTCAAGGACGACGAGAGGCTGGAGATCTGCTCCTCCACCTGCTCGATCTTTTCTAGCAGCTCCTGATGCTTGTCGCTGTCGTTGTTGAAGCTCCCGCACCATTCTTGTATCGCGCTGTACATGGCGTTGAGAGACAGTCTGCTCTTCGTCTTGCCTTCTCTTGAGCGTGCTCGCTCCTTTTCTTCCTGCAGCGATCTCAGTGTCTTCCCCAGCTCTTACTTGCAGCGTGAGTTACCGCCATCGCTTCGACTTGCTTGGGCAGTCGCTTGAGAAGCCTCGACATCTGACTTCGATTCAACTCCTTCCAGTCTGGGAACAGCCAAATCTGACGGCACCGTGAGCGATCGACCTGCTCCTTCCTGCTCCCTCACCAGTGACATCGCATCCTCGATCGATCCCGAGGAGTCTGATGTCTCCTCCCCTCGAGCCTGCTGGGCTGCATGCTCGACCAACAGCTGACCGATGCGTCAGGGTCACAGCCAGGAGAGTTGGAGCCTCACCCGCGAGCTGTGACAAGCTTCGCCGGCTACGACGCAGGTCAGAGACGTATGAGCTCTGTCATGCCTCGCGTAATGCCCGCCATGCTCGTGCGTGAAGGCTGAGAGCGACAAGCTCCTGCGAGAACTCTCATCCCTCCTCCCAGTCTCCTTCCTCCTCTGCCTCTTCTCCCTCCCTCCCCTGCCTTCTCCTCCTCCTCTTCCTCCTCCTCTCTCACCTCCAGCGGGAGGACGCCTCCTCGCCCTCCTTCATCGCCTTTTCTTCATCGCCCTCCTTCATCTCCTTTTCTTCATCTCCATTTTCCACATTCGCTGCCCTGGCCCTACCAGCCCGTCAATTGAGGAGACGGAAAGGAGAAGTGGCGGAGAGTCTGAGGGGAGGAGGGCAGGGGCAGCAGGTCAGAGAGAGAGAGAGAAGGAGAGAGAGAGAGACAGAGAGAGAGAGAGAGAGAGAGA
Organism: Guillardia theta CCMP2712; assembly: GCF_000315625.1. Classification (NCBI taxonomy): domain Eukaryota; class Cryptophyceae; order Pyrenomonadales; family Geminigeraceae; genus Guillardia; species Guillardia theta. Next base: position 141,093 of record NW_005434616.1, read on the forward strand.
GAGAGAGAGAGAGAGAGAGAGAGAGAGAGAGAGAGAGAGAGAGAGAGAGAGAGAGAGAGAGAGAGGGAGAGAGGGAGAGAGAGAGACAGAGAGAGAGACAGAGAGAGAGAGACAGAGAGGAGAGAGAGTCAAGTAAGGAAGAGAGTATCAAGCTAGACCGACAGGTAGAGTTCGGCATCTGAGCATCAGGACCCTAGCATGGAATCTGGCGGCTTCAAGACTCCAAACTCAACGGGATGGAAGGTTGTGGATCCTCCAGGGCTCGACATGTTCGCAAGAGAAGCGAGCAACCATGAACATCTCCTTCCTCCCCGCAGCAGCACGGACCTCTCCACTCGCGCTCTCTCCGAGGCCCTGGCGAGGAGCATCGCCACCATAACGCGCGAGGCTTCTAAGGAAGGTTCCATGAGCAGGATAAAGTCATCGCAGAACTCGCTCGAAGCCTCTCCGGCAGAGCACCTGAGGAGCGCCGAGGAGCTCCCCGGGGCCTCCGAGGCTCAGAGGATCTCCCAACTCCGAGCGCAAGCAAGAGAGTTGATGCAGGGGCTGAGGGAGAGGAAGGAGGAGCCGAGCGGTCCGTTCCTCTACCATGAGGCCGAGCACGACATCCACAAGGCCTTCTCGAGGCACAGCGTCATCAGCAAGAAGCCGCCGGTCAGATCGCCAGCTCCCGCCCACCTTCCCGCCGACTCCAAGTCAAAGAAGACGAAGAAGAGCGGAGGGCGAGCAAGCACAAGGGAGGAGCGAACAAGAAGAAGCAGGAGGCAGTCGAGGGGAGGTTGAGCGAGGTCTACCAAGAGATGGAAGGTTACTTCGAGAAGATGACTTGCCAGCTGCATGCGTGGGAGGCTGGGCTGCAGGAGCGAGAGAAGGCAATACAGGTCGACGCTCGTTGCTCCTCCTCGATCTTCACTCACGGACCCTCCGCAGGCCTTCCAGACCTCCGAGTTCCTTGAATTTGCCTTGAACGCGTCCAAGATGGCTGAGAGAATCTCCATGAAAGAAGACGAGCTGAAGTACATCGTCTCTCCTCTCCTCTCCTCTCCACCTGCTCTCCTCCTCTCTCCTCCTCCTCTCCTCTCATCTTCTCCTCCTCTTCTCCTCTCATCTTCTTCTCCTCTTATCTGCATCCTTCTTCTTCACTCCTCTCCCCAGCTTTCGTCCTATCTTCTTCTTCACTCTTTCCTCTTCCCTTTGCCGTCGCCTCCATCATGTCACGAAGTTGCAGGCTGGAGGAAGAGACTCTGAACAAGGAGAAAGACGCTCTGCTGGAACACGTCCAAGACCTTCAGAAGATCCACAAGAGGCTCGACCAGGTAGCGGCTTCCTCCTTTCCTCCTCCTCCGATCTTCTCCCTCCTTTCCTCTCCTTGTCTCCTCTTCTCCGCCTCCTTCGCTTGTTGTCTCGCTACTACCTCTCTTTCCTCTCCTCCTCTCCTCCTCTCGTCGGCGTCTTGTATGACTGGAACTTGTCAGGTTGAGGAGCTGCACAGCTGGGAAAGGTCGTTGAGTGACAGAGCAGCAGCGCTGCATGCCCGAGAGAACGAGATCGAGACGAGGGAGCTGGACCTTGCGAGACAGCAGGTGAGGGTCTTGTGATGTGCCGACGGTGACGGGGGGCAGATGTACGTCGAGCAGAGGGAGAGGGAGGTGCAGATGAAGATGATATCGACTAAGGAGATCAGGAACGAGATCAACAACGAGCTGCTGCAGTGGGAGGCAGGTCGGCTCTAACGTTGTTGGTTGACCCCTGTGACCATCGGCGACCAGACCTGAAACAGCGAGAAATGGACTTGGATACAAGAATGCGGCACATGGCGAGTCAGAGCAAGAAGCAGGTGTGTTGTATTTGATTGTATGTTTTGTTCCCCTCCTCTCGTCCCTGACTCGTCCAAGGAGATCAACGGACAAGAGAACAGGCTGAGACAGGCGTGGAGCGAGCTGGACAGAGAGAGAAACTAAAGTGATTTAATTGAATGGTATAAGCTAAGGCGCGAGGATCGAGGGAGCTTTCCTCCCCCACTCTCGCATCCTCGACCTCCCCAATCCCACAAGGTTGTGGAAGAAACAAGGCGAACGGCAGAGAGCCGCGATGAAGTCCGTCACTTTAAGCTTGAGCAGCAACTTCCAACAAGTCAGTTCACATCCCCGCACTTTCCTCTCCTCCCTCCTCCTGCTCCTCCACCAACGCCACCTCCTCCTCTCCTTACCACGTCTGTTCCCGCAACCACTTCAACCAGCGTCTTCCCGCTCAGCAGAAGCTCTACCTCACCGAAGATTTGCGCCTCATTCACGAGCCCCACCTGCCGCTTGTCTCACTCTCTTGTCCTTCAGCGTGCTGAGACTCACCTGAATGCCGTCGACGGAGAGAGAAAGTTTTCCTTTCTCCACCACGTAGATGCAGTCGATTGTTGCCCCGCAGGGATACAACGTCTCCCCTGATACATCGACTTAGATCTCTTCTTCCTCCTCCACGGCCACTTCCTCCACCTGCCCTCCTCCCCTGCCATTCTCACCTCTTTTCAGCTCCATCCTCTCGAGCTTGCTCTTCATCTCCTCCCACGCATCCTGGGCCAGTTTCTCCTCATTCACACCCTCCCCTTCCAACGGAAACTTTCTTCGTCTGCACGCCACGTCAGCTCCCCGCCCACTCCACGTCACTGACGCACATGCTGTCGGGGCTGGGGAACGACCAGGAGAAGCTGTTGGCGAAGGAAGTCTTGGAGAAGATTCGAGAGAAGGAGGAGACCGGGGCCACCGGTCGAGCATCGAGCATGTCCTTGGAGAAGAGCATCTGGAGAGGAGCAAGGACGTTCTTGCTCACTTCGATTCCCCTGCTCCTGACCTGCGGCTCGCCCTCTCCCCCACATCCAACATTCACATCTACACTAGCAATTCCTGACGACATCTCGGCATCATATTTCGCTCTAAGCTCTGGAAGGAAAGCGCTGTCGCGAGACAGGCAGGCCTTCCCAGCTTCGATGAGCATGCTCAGGAGCCGAGGGCACCACGTCATGATCTCCGCGAGCTCCTGCCTCGAGATAACCCACGCCTGGCATGCGACTGAGTTCACTCAGGCCGCAGCTCCACCTCCTCACCTCAAAGAATCCGTCGGCGATCACATCGGCCGTCCGCAACGAGCTCAAGACCAACGCGCACTCGCCAAACATGCAGCCGTTGCCGAGGGTTCCAACTTCTCTCCCATCCACAACCTGCCAGCAAGTCTCAGTGGCCCTGCGAGGAGTTGAGATCAACTCACGATCTTGCAGGACCCCGACTGCCCGAAGTAGAGAGCCATCCCCACGGTCCCTTGCTTGATTACAAACTACAAGGCAGGTTATGAACCCCTCTGACCCTCCAGCTCGCCATCACTTGTCCATCCGAGAACGCCACGAGACGCGCCTTTTTCTTCATGACGCACTTCAAGATGTCTGCAGCAGCTCGTCATGCGCGACTGGACAGCTGTAACAGCGACAAGTGAACCTGCATCCCCTGCTACGGCAGAGAGAACCTCACACTTCTCTAGACCTGGCCCATACCAAACATCAGGATCGACGGCTTCACGCCATTGACAGTAACGACCGTCAACTTGTGGAGCATGCAAGGCCTCCATGAGCTTGCGACACCGAGTCTTCGTACTGTGGGCAAGGAGGAAGGTCAATCCACACATGCAAACAGCAATAGTGAAGACATGTACACTAGAATGACGACTGAAGACCAGAGAAAGATGAGTGATGGGTGGATGGGTGGATGGATAATGGATGGATGGAGGGAGGGAGGGAGGGAGGGAGGGAGGATGAGGATCAAACAAGAAAATCACCCTTCCTGGCTCACCTCGAATCAATCAACAGCGTTGTGCTCTCAGCATTCCAAATGGCAGATTTTGGTTGCAATGGTGTCAAGGTATTGTTCCCCAGCACTTCCAGCGCCCCAATCAAGCTATGCAGAAGTTCTCTAGCAGCCTTGCAGTCCGACTCTCTCACATACACTGAGGGAACCACATCAGCACCTGTCACTTCCACAAAAGCGAACTCACCTGTTTCCTTTCGGAGCACCTCAGTGTCAGGAAGGAAAGGCAATCTCTCCCGAAGCTCAAGCCACGCTTCCTTGCCCCTGCCATAACAAGCTCACAACGTCATCACAAACGCGAGAGCATTTACCTATCACGTTGTCTGCAACCCACACTTGGGACTCCTTCCTCGGTTTGTCGGATAACCTTGACGATCATGTCAGTCTGGCTGTATGAGGGCTAAGCTCCTCCCAACCTTAGTCAGAATGTCCTTCTGTTCCCTGAGGCAGCGCAAGACTTGCTGCTGGTCCATCAGCCCATACAATCCGGATTTTGACCTTCACCTGCAGTCGGTTGATGGCGCGCGAAGTCCATTGCTGCCAGGAGAACAATCAGACCTCGACAAGCCATGAGTCACTTGCAGACCTCGAGAGACATGCTGTGATGCGTTGGTGTCCCGATCTGTAGAAAGAAGAACCAACATGAGTCATCGGATATTTCCTCAACGCTTTCAATCGGATCTCACTTCACTCTTGCTTCGACGTATGCTTACAGCAGGACTTTTCCTAAATGGCAGAAAGGATTTGTAAATCATTGGTTCGCCTTTAATCGATACAAGAGTACCAATCAAACATGAGGTTTGGACTGAGGCTGGACGGCCGAGCTATTTCATGCTCTGCAACAAACATCAGCCCAGACCTGGCACTTAACTCTCCTTGCCTTCCATGTCCGGGGGGTTTCCACAGATTTCACCATTTTCCGCCAGAGGCCTGTCAGCACGAGGATTGATCAGTAAGATGTCGACACGGGAGGGAGGGGGGGGGGGACTTACCATAGCGCCCTGAGGTTGGGGTTGCCGGAGAGAGCATGGGTGATCTGCAGGTTGTGGGTGGTGAGACAGCTCCCGAGTGTTGCGATGGTGTTTCCTACCTGCCCTGCTCGGAAGAAAATTTCCTCGACGTGAGAGCAGAGGTTTGCAAGCTTGACCGGATCCTGCTCCATCCCATGAGGCTGACACAAAAAAAAACCAAGCATGTGTTCGTCACCATCAGAAACAGGCTTTCATTCTTCTTGCCATAGTACTGCAGAACACTGTCCAGCAACTGCAAGAATGTTAAAAGCTTCTAAAAGCGCTATATCGCTATCACCTTTAAGACATCCAGGTGCAAATTTCTCAGGGCTGTTTCTTTGACAGCAAGATATGACATCCAGACCCGCATCCATTCGCTGGAACCCACTGTTTCTCGATCAACAAAGGACCGCGTCATCGACGACCCCGCTGTTACAAGCTCCGCGTTGCATTCACGGAGAAAGGACCATGGCTTCACTTCCCACCCTCCAAACCCCATGTGTGTTGCTTCATGCTTTTCGCCCTACAAACCCCTTCACCAATATTACCCCCCCCAAAATGCAGGGAGTACCGTCGCTGCCGACCCCGTGGAAGCTCTCGCGCCATATCTGCCTTTTGATATCTGCAGCAAGACCGTCACATCAACACGAGGAATGTCTGATGTCAAACCTCTGAGCTGACATCGTCCTGATGGAAGCTCGTCTCGGATTCGTCATCAGGTGATCGATTGAGCGTGTCAGCGTCCACGGCAGTCGTCAAGACGTCATCCAACAGGTGCATCTCGACTCCGAAATCATTCTCTTCCCCTATGCTTCTCAGCCGACAGAGCGCTTGCTCGTTCCTGAAGCTCATTGTTCCTCAACAGGAAAAACTAGTTGTCGCCTTCACGAAAAATTCATTGAGCAACAAAGATTCCCGATAAGCTGCTGCATCGACAAGGGCACCTGGTAGGAAGGAATCATCAGATCTACTCTTGCCAGAACAGAGAAGGTCGACTTTCACTGCCATGCCTTTTGGTCAGCTGACTAAGCAGATATAACAGGCGCATCGGACAGCAACAACACAAGCCGAGGTGTTCTTACTTATGGGACTTGAGTAAATATGGGAGGTAAGTGAATCGGTGCATGCCATGAGAGAGTGGCCCATGTCCTCCTCCTCCTCCTCCTCCTCCTCCTCCTCCTCCTCTCCTCTTCCTCTAACAGCGCTGCCCCTCTTCGCATCTCGCAGAAAGGTAAAAGTGTGTTATATAATGCTCTTGTGGGTACAATAATTTGCAGGTTCTTCTACAGTTCAACCAGTACTTTTTGATAATTCATGTACAATATTTTGGTACTTGCTTATCGCACAAGGTAGTTTCTAAAATATTCATATCTTTTTAATCTAGTACAAAACTGTATCTATCTAACCAACTAAAATTGTTCAAAAGGATTTAAAACTCTTTCAAGTTAAGTAAAAACTTCTTGCACACCTCGATTCCCGGGCTCCGGGCCGGGAGAGTCTCAGTGAAAGGCCCCGGCCCGGTGGGAAGTGTCGGTTCCTTCTACCTTTAAAAACGGTTCCTTCTATTGCCATTTCCTATCTCGGTTCCTTTTCGTACATTTTTCATTGTCGGTTCCTTAGCCACCCTTATGTGTCGGAGAGAAGCTGTAAAGACACTGCAATGGCAGTTCGACGGGCCTCATGTGGTAAGAGCGTCAGCACTGTGTAGAGGAACCCTCGTTGCCTTTGATCTCCTTGCATGTTGAAGCACAGTTATGCTTTCTCACCCTTTATCCCTGTTTGATTGTCCTCCTGCTGGTCGATATCTGTGTTTTGCCTTGATCCTGTCCTCCTCGTGCGATCCGCAAGCCTCATTCCCATTCTTCATGGCTTGTGCTCTTTTTGTTCAGCATCTCTCCTCTCCTGCATGTATCTTCCCAAAAGTACGCGTCTAACACAGTGAAAACACCATTTCTTGCATGTTATGTGATTGCAAATAACACTTTGGAGCTCTTACGGGTCATCGGTTGTAACCTCTTCGATGTAAGCAGGCCTCTTGCTTGTTTTCTTCGTCGAGGTGGTTCTCTCCCATGACAAGTCTGTCTTTGGAGTGAGTTTGCAAAGTTTATCTCTCGCAGAGATTTGTCTGACGATTGCCAACTCTCACCAGAAGGCCAACAAGTTTCGTTTTGGCCTTCCTAAATTTGGTAGACGAGTTCTGAAAGAACAGAAGGACATTCCAGGTTGCCCAGCCTGTTTAGCTTGCTGAGCTCAACATTGTACATGTGCAGATCACCTTGTCACAAAGGATCTCGCTCTGAAGTCCGGGCTCTTGCGGCAATGCGAGAAGGAGCTGGAGCAGAAGGGGAAGACGCTGACGGTGATGTGCGTGGGGGAGAGCGGCGTGGGCAAGACCTCCTTGATATCAAACATCTTGACGGTCCCAATCTCAAAAGCCCCACCTCCTCCAACAAAACACATCACCGACAACGAGATCCGAATCAAGTGCGATGGGATCCCTTTGACCGCCACATTCATTGACACCCCTGGGTACGGCGACATCATGCAGCTCGAGAAGAGTTTCTACTGCATCGGTACATCGCACATGTGTCTTTCGTTTTTTCTGATGTACTCTTCAGCGGCAGACATTGACCGTCGTCTCGAGAAGGCGTTCCGCAAGGAGAACCGTAGGGTCAGACCTGACAAGTTGGATCGCTCGTCTGGGGTCGGAGTTGATGCAGTTCTCTACTTCATTGCCCCCCACCGTTTGAAGAAAATCGACCTCAACTTCCTCAAGGTATTTATTGCAGCACATGAAAGTGAGAAGCATGGCTGACTTGAGCTGCAAGATCATCCAAGGGAGAGCAAGCATCATTCCTATTCTCGCCAAGGCAGACACGATGACTGAGGCTGAGCTCAAAACCTTCAGGGCACTCGTCGTCAAGCAACTTGCTGACGTTGGTTTTACTTCATCATGATATGGTTCTTACAGCTTTCTGGCAGGCCAAGATTCAGTTTTACAAGGGACCATTCGCAATCATTTCATCTCCTCTTGCGCATGTTGCCAACAACGGAAACAGGCAGAGTGTCTGTTGCATTGGAGCATACCTAACGATATGTCCTCCAGAAGTCTCAGCCAGAATGGTCGCGAATATCCGTGGGGAATAGCTGAGAGTGAGAACGAGAAGCATTCCGACCTCCGCGCGTTGAGGCGGTACAATTGAGCGACTGTGGTCTCTAGCCCTGAGTGAACTTGCAGATGTCTCGTGACTGAAGGATTGTCTGAACTTCATGCAGCCACTGACAAGGTGCTGAATGAGTGTTCGTCGCCTTCAATCCTTATTGGATTTTCTCAACGACGAACGATGTGGGACTGAAACCCTTGCTTTTCCTAGTTCTACGAGGAGTATAGAGCCAAGAAGCTTCGATACAAGAGAGGATTCTTGGGATTTATTAGGAAAGTGACAATCACCGCAATCCAGGTACGACTCAAATTGATTTTTCTTGCTGGCATTCACGGCAGTGCAGTTGGCCTTGTTGAACGTCCTCAAGAAGGTGAGTGAACTTCGCCCATGAGCAATGTTGTGCGACCCGTCACACCATCGCGTTTGCAGCCTGCCATGGACTTGTGGGCGGAAGCATATGTAACTCATTGCTTCTGGTTCCTTACAGTGTGCCCTGACCCCACTATGTAGGAGATCATTGAGAAACGAAAGGCCTTCGGCCCTGAACTGCCCAATGAAGTCCCCGCGCAGGAGAAGCCCAAACCGTCAAAACCTTTCTGGGCAAAGTGAATTTATTTTTTGATGCAACCAGGTGCTAAGTGAGAAATCAATCGCTCCAATTAATAATCGATTATGTGTTCCCTGTCGAACGTTCAAATTGCAATTTCTGAATGTAAACTAGACAAAAAAACAAACTCCTCGCCCTTCAGAGCCAACCATTCACTATGCTCTTCATCGTCTGATCTTCTTCCTGGGCTAGATCAGTCATGCGTCAGCCAATCCCCTTGACTCCTGTGCCCGGCCATCCCGATCCCAACATCCATCTTCGCTTTTATGCGCCATTGCCAAAGTATTCGTACCAGAATTATCACTCAATTTCCGAAGCATCTTGAGTTCCGTCCGTCACTTTAAAAAATCTGGGCTAGGAAATGCACACCGCGGCAGGCTGCGGGACAGAGTGACGGGGGACGGGAACGGAGGAGAGAAGTTCCATCAACAGAGCAGGAGTTCCATGCAGAGTGGTCACAGATTACATGACAGATTGCATGAGGATACGCGGAAGAACAATCGGGTAAGGGTGCTGCGAGGCTGGGAATCAGTCAGGACGAGAAGCTGCGGGGGCGGTAGTAGTTCACATTGGAATGAAGGCTGACAATCACGGAAATGACGTCCATGAGGTAACATGGATGTTCATAGTGAGTAGTATGATTCCAGTCCTGTAGTTCGACGTATATGAGTACACAGTGTGTTCCTGATCAACATTGCCTCCAAAGTTACAGTTTAAAAATGCAAAAAATCACAGGACAGACGCTTCACGGAAAGATTATCTAGAGCAGTTCAATCTCGAAATGCTCTTAGACGATAGCATGTCGAACACCTAGAAATAAAAAATTGTCAGATGTTGATTAGGCCTGAAGAGGTGAAGCATCTTACTCTAAAGTTTTGACATGTCTTGCTGTTCCAGTGATTGACCAATGTCTTTCGCTGAATTCTAGATGATTTGATAGCACACATACTTTGTCGTTCCTGATCTATGACATATATCAGATCCAAGACAAAGTGCAAAATCGCAAACCTCTGCTGTCTTCAACTCCACAAGTTGCAATGCATTGTTACCATCTCCCTCCCAGTCTGCTTGTAAGTGAAATAATGATTCATATCCCTTTGTCCGCACAGGTTTCCCGTCTACAACGATCTTCGTCTCTTGAAGCCATTGTGTCTCAAAAATGCCATAGAGTGATGGAACTTTGAATCTGAACAATACAGTACAACATGGCAGTTCACCCTCCCAGCTCACTTTCACAGCAGTTTGCAAACTCAACGCCTTGAGAAGGTCCAGACTGATCTGGTGTAGCCTTGCAATGTTGCTCAGCTCTGCATTGAAAGATGTTTCCTCCCAGATATTACACATCTGTGCGAGCATGAACGATCCTTCCACATATCCCGGGTCAGATTTTCGAAGGATCCGTTCCACGTCGCACGGGAAGCAAGTTGAAGAAATTGAGTCAAAAGAGAATACTGTCCAATCAAATTTGACCGCTGAGGGAATCAGAGAGTCAAAGATGTCGCCAATGGGCCTGGGATCTATCTTATTGAAGAACAAAAGCATGAACCTGCCGTCCGACACAAGGATTTTGCTTTCCAAAACGCATGGGTAGAAAGTAGCCGAGTGATCACGGATTGCAAGAAAGTTTACGACATCTCTAAAGCATCCTTCGGCTCTCGATTGCTCCTCTGATTTACAGGCATCCCAGGTCAAACATTTGGGATGCACAAGAAATCTGATATGTTGCCCCAGATGGAATCCTTTCAATGCTCGCGAATGTTCTGAGAGCTTCTGGAAGCCCTTGCTCATTGAGACAACCTTTCGACTGCCAACATCTACCAAGAGCATGAGTTCCAATGCTCGTGTGAATATTTCCCTGTACATACGATCATAGTCGTGGGAGTTCTGCGGTTCTGTCTGATTCGTCGGTCCAGTCGGAGAGTTCAGACACGTTATCTTCTGCAAAACATCGCTAAGCAATTGTGTGATACTTCTTCCTGACTTCAACAAAGAGCGGTGTCTCCTTATTGTCCTCTTGGCCGGAACTAATTTATCAAGCTTGTCGATCAACTCTTTTGTTTCATCGCGAAGGGCAGATTTTTGGAGCCTTTTGACCATCAGCATATCTTGACGAGATACGTTTGAAGAAGATGAATTCATATTGACGTCAGTTACAAAGGGACACTGAAGCAATTCTAAGATTAGCAGAATCGATTGAAAATGATATCGAAAAAGATCAGAGCTTATCTCTTTGCAGTCTGACAATCAGTATCAACATGGTTGCCCAGAGCAGACGACATAGCTATAGAAGAGCCAGAGCCAGACGAGGCTACGATATCCCTACGTCTGGTATTACGCGCAGCCCCTTCCACCTACACCATCCCAGGTGTCGCTCGCTCGCTTCCAGAGTTGCGAGGAATACACGTTCAAAACCGTTACGGAACGTTATTCCAACAACCCACCCTACAAATACCCCCCAAAAACTTCTAAGAAGGACCCCACCCACTTCCACCTAACGATCTGAAGATCAAATTAAAATATTTTAACCTCCATTATAACATTTTATGAGGTAAGGTCAAAACGGGTTACCGCAGCCCTGCCCGAAGTCAGAAAATAGGTACTTATGAGGGGTCCTTTGACCGGTGTTTTAACCCCTACCCTCCGTGTCATGTTCAAACTTACCCCTACCTTTTACACGCAAACGAATCAATAATTGATATAAGTCACCCCACCCTTATTTTGTAAGAGCGAGCAGGGGTACTGATCCCTGAAAGCTTCTCATCCTCTCGTGATTATAAAAACCCCTTCCTGCGCATGTCGCACACCCACCCCTACAAACGATTCTCAATGAACCCGTGGGGGTGGATAGGTCGTACGGATCTGAGCTCGAAACTAGACGATTTCAGTGGCTCATGTGAAGGAGTCAGAGGATGACACCGTTTTAAATAACTAAAACTTAAGACGGGATTCAAACAGCCCGCCTCACAACACAACTCTGGCAGGCGGCCGCCGGCCGCCGGGCGGCCAGTCCAGGCGGCTCACTCGAGTCAGTGGGGGGGGCCCGGCCCGGGCGATCGGACCACTGCCAGGCCGCCTGTGAAACCCTGGCAGGAAACGCGGCAGCGCTGCCAGATGGTCTCAGTCTCAGGCTCGGCCTCGTCCGGGCCTTGGCTTGAACTCGCCGGATCGCTGCTTGCGGCGGCATGCTGCGGGCCGCCGTGAATCCGAGGCTGACATGTCTCAGAGTTCGCCTCAGTGACTGCAATAACTCTTTTACTCAAAGTTAAGTTACTGCAATGTGACTTTGCCACCGGACAGTGAATTGAAAAGAATTACAATTGACTCACTGGTGAACTGACTCTAGTGAGCGGCGCCTTGGCCCGAAAGGCATGCGGGCCCCGGCGGCTCGCCCACCGCGCCGGGCCGCGGGCCCGGCCGGGCGCGGCGCGCGGTTCAAGTTCTAGGACCTTTATTTGTATGCGTGTTCTACCATCCTATTCCAGTCCTATCAAGGCTCTACATACCCGAAATAGTACCATGGCTAGGGGCGAGAAAGGTGTAGATGCCGCGCATGTTCAGTCACGGCACGAGATGACTGGGAATGAGGGAGACAGAGAGGAAGAGGACCAGGATAGAAAGACCTTGTAACAGTGAAGATACGAGAGCTAGATCGAACTTTTGGATTAGAAACGCCTCTTGAATTCGAGAGTAGTCAACTTGGATGGTGGATCGGACTGATCATATGTTCTGTCAGGGCAGTTCGGGCATCAAGCTGCGCTGCCTTGCTCACACAGCCTAAGTCATCTTGGAGCTAGGTGGCTGAGTTGCCGGGTCAGAGCCAGTTGCAAGGCAAGAGCATATCATGCAAGGAAACGATTCAATCCCCTCGGATGGTGATGATCACAGTAAGCATTGATGAACTGTTATTTGTCAAAATCGCAGACTCATTCGGCATGCAGGAACCGCTCGGAGTTGTAGTGGTCCAGCAAAGTTCGTCAGCATCATCCTCATCTCTTTCGTAGTGTTCTCGGCACTGGATAGCATCATTCATGGCTCGGTCAACGCTTCCTTCGGGCTAGACATGTTGGCCAAGTTCTTTGTTGCCATTCTACCTCTTATGTTGGTCATAATTGTCTGCGCGTTGATTTGGTTCGCAATCCGCTTGCTCATGGCCAAGTACAGCGCCAATCAAGTCACATTAGGGCCAAGTTATGCCGCGCTGTCAGCGATGGAGGCACCGGAGCCGTATGCGCGGATGGACGAAGAGAAGAAGGCCCTCCAAGGGATGAACCAGCATCCTATCAACTCAGCCCGCAGCAACAACTCAGAGCAGCTCTCCGACGTTGAAGCTAGAGCAAAGGCCAAAGCTGAAGAGGAGAAAAGGAAAGCAGATGAGCTCCGATTGTTGAACCTGGTAATCCATGCTGACGTGCCGTTCCCTTGCTTTTCGATAATGTTTGCTCTAGGAGGCGGCAGCCCGGAAGAAGGCCGAGGAGGAGGCAGCGGCTGCAGCGGCGGCGGCGGCGAAGGCGAAGGCCGAGGAGGAGGCGGCGGCGGCGGCGGCGGCGAAGAAGAAGGCCGAGGAGGAGGCAGCGGCGGCAGCGGCGGCGAAGAAGGCCGAGGAGGAGGCAGCGGCTGCAGCGGCGGCGAAGAAGAAGGCTGAGGAGGAGGCGGCGGCGGCGGCGGCGGCGAAGGCGAAGGCGAAGCCCGAGGAGGAGGCAGCGGCTGCAGCGGCGGCGAAGAAGGCCGAGGAGGAGGCAGCGGCGGCGGCGAAGAAGAAGGCCGAGGAGGAGGCAGCGGCTGCAGCGGCGGCGGCGGCGAAGAAGGCCGAGGAGGAGGCAGCGGCGGCAGCGGCGGCGAAGAAGAAGGCCGAGGAGGAGGCAGCGGCTGCAGCGGCGGCGAAGAAGGCCGAGGAGGAGGCAGCAGCGGCGGCGAAGAAGAAGGCCGAGGAGGAGGCAGCGGCGGCGGCGGCGGCGAAGAAGGCCGAGGAGGAGGCAGCGGCGGCGGCGGCGGCGGCGGCGGCGGCGAAGAAGGCCGAGGAGGAGGCGGCGGCGGCGGCGAAGAAGAAGGCCGAGGAGGAGGCGGCGGCGGCGGCGGCGAAGAAGAAGGCCGAGGAGGAGGCAGCGGCGGTGGCGGCGAAGAAGGCCGAGGAGGAGGCAGCGGCGGCGGCGGCGGCGAAGAAGGCTGAGGAGGAGGCAGCAGCTGCAGCGGCAGCGAAGAAGAAGGCCGAGGAGGAGGCAGCGGCGGCAGCGGCGAAGAAGAAGGCCGAGGAGGAGGCAGCGGCGGCGGCGAAGAAGAAGGCCGAGGAGGAGGTATAGCTTGTTGCTCCATCAGGGCAGTTTTTTGATTTCGTCCAGGAGCAAGGAGCGGCATGGAAGGCAACTCCCCTTGATTCTCGTCGTTACCTTCCTCCTGACTATCCGCACAGGTGGGTAGCCGAGTATCAGCCCTGTGGAAGGAGGAGAACGAGTACTTCCTCGGACTAGTGTCCGCTGACAACGGCGACGGGACATACTCGAGTGATGCGCAGCTTCTGGTTGGCGAACGCGGCTGACCGTTGATTGTTTCCAGTCAACTTCGATGATGGCGATGTCGACGAGCGACTGGAGGCCGAGCACATTCGTGCGCCGACACAGGGAGAGTTGAGCAGCAGCAACAACTGAGTCTTCATGCACATCATTCATTGAGTTTCAACAACTTTTTCACGCTACTCCGGTCATCTCGTGGTCAAACAACTCTCGGGAGAACGGGTCAGAGCTAGTGAAGTCAAACTGCGGGCCTTGCGCATGAGCACGTACGACACATGCTGTACTCATGCCGGGCTTGCGGAGGGCCGAGAGCGGGTCTGCGACTTGCCTGGCAAGGGATCGCAGCAGCATCTCGCCCTCCCCCTTCCTCAGGGGTCCTGACAGCTCCAGCTCGACCTCAACACACCCGTCCACTTCCACGATGTCTTGCAGTGTCAGCGCCTGCTCAGGCAGCGCCGCTGCTGTCGCCACGTCCTGCTTGACCCTCGTCGCATACCTCGAGAACGCCAGCATGTCGACGGCTCCGTCCCTGCCCACCCACGTAGAATCCTGCGCGAATGTGAATCGGATGATGTAGGGCCCCAGCTCAGCTGGGGGGGAAGGAGGAGTCGGATGGAAGTCAGCATTCATAGCCTCGCTCGATATTCGAGCCTGCTCCTCCACAAGCTCCCCGATGTCTCGCACCTCCTCCTGCCCCTCCTCCCTCATGCTCGCATTGCCCATGGCCTGCTGGTTCACTCGGGCTGCGGCTCCAAGTTTCTTCCGGGGCATGAAGGAGTCTATGGAGATCTCCTGCAGAGGAGGGGAAAGTTCGTAGATCGCAGCGCCAGCCTCCTGCGTGTGCTGCTGCTCCGAGCTGGCAGACAAGTTCATTCCCTCCAAGATGTCGCTGGGAGAGATCTTCTCCTCGGGCTTCAGCGAGGGTTCGTGCGACTCTCTAGGAGCTGGTCGCTCTGAGGTCCGAGAGCTGTCGAGGAAGGAGAGCATGCGAGGGGATGATAGCTCACTCTGAACCTCTTGTCGGATCATCTCCCTCAGGTTGAGCATGTTCACGTTGGGCCGGGCGGATGCTGCGACTGGCGCTCGCTCCTCCAGCTTTCGTTGCTCGAGTTTTCTTATGGCCCGGCGAGAGCAGAAGTACCAGAACAGCAGGAAGACTGCGAGGAGGAATACAGCTCCTCCCGCTGAAATGCCGATGATCGCATCTTTGCCGAGAACTCGCGAGCTCTTCTCCTCCTCCTGCACTGCTGGCACTGCTGGCACTGCTGCCGGCACCAGCATCGCACTGAAGTAAGAGAAGGCGTTTGTCTCTCCCTCCGCCATTCCAGTCGCCTGATTGTAGACCGTCCGAGAAACCTCCACCCAACTCCCCGTCGCCCTCCGCGTCTGCTCGAACCGCATCACTGCCAGCCGCATGCTCACAGCGTTCTTCATGATCGCCTGGTCCACTCGCAGCCTGACCGTCGCCTTGCCAAGGGTCAGGCGGATGGTCGTGGGCTCGAGGAGGAGGATTTCGCTCGCTAGCGTCAAGTTCTGCTGTAAGCTCTGGTTGACCAGACCCGGCAGGCTGCTGAGGGAGGGGATGGACGCGCGGACGTCAGGGGAGATGCCGAGGGGCCACACGCCGGGAGGGATGACGACTCCTTGCCCGTCGCTGAAAGTGACCGAGCAGGTGTCGACGTTGGAGCTGGTCCCTCCCGACGAGCCGCAGGTAGCCTCCACCAGTCTGACAGGTGGAGGAGTGGAGGAGAGGGGGAGAGGGGAGCTGGTAGGAGAGAATGAAGTAGAGGTCTCTGCGAAGTAGAGGTAGCTTCCATTGTACCTCACCACCCTTTGGCTCCCTGTGAGCTCGAACTTCAGCGTGACTGGCTCGCTGCTCGGGGAGGAAGCAGAAGGGACCGAGCAGGTCGCCGAGCTGTCGCTCTGCCATGTTGAGTTGGGGCAAGAGGTCTGGCCGATGGCGATTGAAAGCGATGACGTGGCACTGCCGAAGTTCTTGCCGAGGACCTCGAGGAGGTTCCCTCCTGTCACAGACCCTTGAGCTGGACTGATGCTGGAAGCCACGGGTAGATCGAAGCTGAAGATGTTGGTGAAGGTGGCGACAGCCTGGGCAACCTGCATGCTGACGTCTGATGCTCCACTCTGAGGGATCTGACGAGGAAGCGAGCAGACGACAGCCGAGCTCGCGATCCACTGAGTTGAGTTGCACGTCAGGCCTGCAACCTTGCCGATGATAGTGCCCGGCCTGAAGACTCCGAAGTTTGACCCGAAGATGGAGATGTTTTGAACAGGCGTGTAAGGGGCGTTCGAAGGTGATACCGACGTGATGACATTCTTGTCAAACGAGAAGAGATTCTCCGTCGTTCCCATCTGATTCATAACGCTCAGCACTACCTGAGCTGCTTCTCCAGGCAGGGCAGCTGGGGCCTTGCAGATGACGCTGCTCATGGAGCTCCAGGACAAGACGAGCAGGCGCGTCTGTCCCACCCTTACATGGAGGCTGGTGTCCCAGCGACCGAAGTTGGAGCCGACCAGCGTCAGCACGACTGACCCGTCCGGTGGGCCGTTGACCACTGAGAAGGGACCGGTGGTGTTGAGCCCGCAGGAGATCGGCTGACCCGTTGACAAGTTGAAGCAGCCGAGCTGAGGGCTGGGGTAGGCAAACGCGCTGGGGATGACGTCTGACCTCCTGCACAGCTGGGCTGTCACATCACACACCCCGACCCCTGCTGGGGCTCCCCTGCACACCAGAGCTGTGTCCGAGATCCAGTCAAGCTGCTGGCAGGTCGTGTCTCCCAACTTCATTCTCGTCTGCTGGGCTGAACCTCCGACCTCGGCACAGGAAAGGTTGCTGAGAGAGGTGGTCGCCCAGTACCTTCCGAAGTTGACTCCCCGGACTGTCACGTTGAACCCTCCCTCCTGGCTCCGACCTGCCACGGGCTGGAGGACCGACTGCAGCTTCAGCGCATCGTAGGTGATCGCCTGAGTCACGGAGGACGTCTGGTTGCTCGCAAAGAAGGCGAGCTGGAGGCTCCAGCCCTCGTCGTCGCTCAGGCTATAGCCGCTCCCCACAGTACAGAGCAGGGACGAGTCAGACTGCCATTGCGTGACGAGGCAGGCCGTGCTGCCTATGGTCAGCGACGGGCTCGAGTCCCAAGGGAGGAAGTTGGAGCCAAAGGCCGTGACTACCTGCCCTGGCTGAGCTGAGGGCGGCACGTTGGCTGGGAAGAGACTCGACAAGCTGGGAAAGTCATAGCTGAAGGAATTGGAGAGCGATCCGACCTGCAGGACCACCGAGGCTAAAACTTTGGCCGCGATGTCCGATCCAGCAGGAACCGTACAGCTGACTGAGCTTGTGGACTTCCAGCTGGATGCCGAGCAGGCTGTAGAGGCCACACGGAGCTTGGGAGAGACGTCAACGGCCCCCAGACCTGAACCAGAGAGTAGGAGAGGGTTTCCGCCGGTCCTGCCGGAGTTTCCTTGAAACAGCGTGTAGCCAAGGAAGAGAACCTGCAGAGCGCGTGAGAGGAAAGAGGAGAGACACGAGCCCCTCCTGCCTTCTGAGTGAAGGTCGAGACTGAAGGTGCGTCAGTGGAGACGAAATCTTGACTGGTCCTGTGCGACAGAATGAGGAGGTGGGCCTTGCAGGAGAGTCTGGCGTACCCGAAGCTCGTAGCTACCGACAAGATGACAGAGGCTGTGTGCTCGGTGAAGGAGACTTGTTTGACTACCACAGAGCTTGTCGACAGCCACCCAGTGCTCGGACTTGCCGTGTGTTTGACTCGAGCCTGGAGCCGAGGTCAGACGTCAAAAGCAGGGGCTGAGAAAATCCACCTTGGCAGTTGCAGAGGAGGTGGCGAAGTTTGCACCCTCGACTGTGAACCTCGTTGATCCCACGAGCGGCAGGTTGGCGAGACTTTGATTGGACTCGGCCATAGAGAACTTGACTGGCGAGGGCGAGTCGAAGGTGATCCCGCCCAACATACTCCCCACTGCAGCTGCTACAGTGACCTGAGGATCCATCAGCAGAAGCGACTGGTAACGAAGCAAGTTTCTCTCACCTGAGAATGTATCGTCCGTCCATAGCCGGGCAGGAGCTTTACAAGTAGTGAAGTCATGGAGGACCACTGAGTGACTTGGCACGAACTTCCTCCCACCCGGGCCTGTCCCGTACCGTCGAAGGCCCCGAAGGAGTCACCCAGCATGAGAACGCCATCCGCTCCTGCTGAGACGTTGCTGGCGACATAGACGGGGAAGTTGGTCGTGACGAACTTGGAAGGGGCAGGAGCGTCGAAAGTGAACAAGACGATCGACTTTCGCTGTGTCTCTATCGAGGAGTTTGAAGCCTGCTGCTGCCCTCCTACCGTGAAGTACAAGGGTGCGTCCGAACCCAACGAGGAGGAAGCTCTCAACCAGATTGCAGTGTCTGACATCCACTCGGAGCTCTCTGAGCTTGTCCACCCCAGCCTGCCCTGACCACTGCAGGCCACAACTGCGAAGTTCGAGCCGAAGGCCGAAACGATGGCGCCTGTCTTGGGTCCGTTGGCGGGGAGAAGGGAGCTGACGACAGTCTCATCGTAGGAGAAGGACTCCGTTAGGCCCGCAACCTGGGCGGAGACGCTGCAGACGATCGTCTGAGTGACATTGGCGTCATCGTAGCCCGAAGGAGGGAGAGAGGCGATGGAGCTATCTGAGAGCCAGGAGACTGCGGGGCTTGCGGTAGCAGTCTGACGAGTTGCCGGCGAAGAATGCGAGACCCCGAAGTTGGCACCTGACATGGTCATCGAGGACGAGGAGCTCTTGGGAGAGTTGCTGGGGGCGAGGTGGCTCATTGACATGAGATCGAAAGACAGGAGAGTATCTGCTGAAGCCGTAGCGATCAAGCTGGTGATGACAAGACTATGTAGCCCCAGCAGCCCTGACAAGGGCTTGAGGGCCAAGGAGGACGTCGAGAGCCACATGGTGAAGGCTGAGGCAGTCGGGAGGACTCGACTCCTGACTGACGAGTCTGAAGGGCCCAAACCAAGTCCGAAGGCCGTCAGGTGTGCCGGGTAGCGAGTCTCGGTGTTTGACCTGGACATGTTGAACACTAGCTGAGCGTCATACGACAAGAGCTCTGTCGCAGTGCCCACGAGGCTGGAGGCAGTCAGTTGAGCACTGAGCGTCCTGCCCATGCCCGCAGCCGCCATGCAGCTGACCTCCGCGTCCGATATCCACAGGGTCTGTGCCGTGCTGGTCCCAGAGATCCTTGCGCTCACTGACGTATCCCACAGCCCATAGCTGGACCCAGAGATGTTGAGCATCTGAGAAGAGTCCTGGACCAAGTTAGGACTTGCAGCAACAACCAAGACTGGTCTATCAAAGGTGAATGCATCCGTCACAGTGCCGACAGATGCTGAGCCCGTGAGGTTCCCCAAGGCCCCGACGGTCACGCTGACAGAGGCCATCCATGAGCTGCCTGCCGAACTCGCGGCAAGCAACGAGGTGTCACTCTGCCAGGACGTCGACTCAGAGGCCGAGCGGCCGACTCGAGCCAAAGGCGTCAGGTCGAATGGTGCGAAATTTGCCCCAAAGATGGTGCAGGAAGACCCTGGGGTAGGGCCGTTGGTTCTGAGCACTGCACTCACAGACGGGTCATCGTAGGTGAAGGCATCGAGCTTGGAGGTCAACCTGCAGGAATCAAGGGTTTAAGGACAAGTGTTGAGGCCTGAGGAGCGATACCTCGGCTCTGCAAGAGATCCGTTGTACGAGTAGCCTGCCTGAACCTCAACGGACAGACCAGACTGAGACCCGGGGGGGACGAGACAAATCAGCTGCGAGTCCGACAGCCATAGAGTAGATCTGCATGTTGACTGTCCGACTTTGATCTGCTGTGCCGCTGAAAGCTTCAAGTCAACGCGACTGATACTCTCCCTCTCTCTCTGTCTCTATCCTTCACTCCCCTTTCCTCAGACCTCCCGCTTTTCTCCTACCCAAGTGATTCACCTGACAAGCTCGTGGCTCCAAAGTTGAGCCCGACGGCAGTAACGCGAGCGTTGCCGCTGGTGGGTCCATTGCCCTTGACCACGGCGACGAGTGAAGGCGCGTCAAATGAGACTGCATCGAAGATCGTGTACTTGATGTTTGTCTGCAGTCAACGCCATCAGGGCATCGCCACGTTCAGCTTCCAACCAGCTCGACTTGCCTGGAGGGTCACAACAATTTCTGACGCGCCCATGGCGAAGCCGGACGTCAAGAGCTTGCAGGTGGCAGAGGTCAAGGAGATCCACTGAGTTGTGTCGCAGGCTGTGCCGATGAATCTGATCTTCATGTCGGAGGGCTGGTTTCCGAATCCTGCGCCGAAATGTCAGGATAGAGGGCAAGAAGTTTGTAAGGTTCGGCCTGACCCTGGTACGCTCCGAAGGGACCGCCGCCGTACACGGTGATCGCTGACTGGGCAACGCATGGCACGTTGGAGGGACTCACTGCAGTGAGAGTCGCCTGGGAATGCCCACAAGAGAAGCTTGCAAAGAGGCAGAGGAGGAGGAGGAGGAGGCGGTCTAGATTTGAATTTCTGGAGTTCATCTTCCTGTACAAGAGAGACTGTCTGTTGAGTTGGGCGATCCGTTCGAGAGGAGCAGCGAGGAGTACGTGCATGTTGTCTTCTTCCTGCTGCTTCTCATCCTCCTCTCCCTCTTCGCTTCTCCTCCTCCTCCTTCAGCACTGAGTCCAGAAAATTCGCGCTGCCCCACATTTTGCCCAACCCAAATTTCTCAAGAGGGGTAGAGCACTCAAGCTATATTCTGAAAAACACCATCTGTATCCCCTAAAAACTCTTGAGTCCAATACAGCTAAATCATGATAAGTAATAAAAACATATGGTCAGATATTTACTTATTCACTCAGAGGACCACCCGTCAACCCTCACACACAAAGTTCAGCTCCTGATACGGATCTCCGTTACATCTGTCAAACGGGACCCGGAAAGTCCGTAACGGTCCATCGGAGTAAACTTATGAAGGTTCCTGCTGCTCCTGCTCCTGCTCCTGCTCCTGCTCCTGCTCCTTCTCCTGCTCCTGCTCCTGCTCCTGCTCCCTGATTTCCTCGCTATACTCAAAATAATTCGTGGTATTCGTTTTCAGGCGTATCTTTCCTCAAGTGTCAAGAGCGGAATATAAAGAAACTTGATCATCAAGGATCCTCAACACAGCGTGTTCATTGCTCCATGTGCAACAGCAACTCAATCGTGAAAGGGGGAATACATCATCCTGACTTGACTATGAATCGATTCTCAAGCATCTCGATGTTAAACTCTCCGTTCATCGTCAAAATTTCAAAGAGCTTGGCATCTTCCTGTTGATCAGCAGGTCACTCCCCGATCAAGTTTCACGTCTCGAGCCCACAGACCTCTTCAGACACGCAGTATCTCCTGCAGAAGGGTAGGTTAAGAAAGGGCTGCAGGAGAAATCACTACTCCTCACCTCAAGTCCTCGCTACTCATCTCATTCGTCGGTCTGCCATTGACAGACACTATCACGTCGCAGCAACACAACGATCCCTCCGGTCGTCCAGCCTCCTGAAACATCCCAAAACCGTGAGGCATCCCTTGCATACAAACACTAGAAAACATTTTCGATCAAGATCTGGTACGGCCCTTCCGTCGGGCTGACGTCTATCCCTACATCTGTGGTCCAGTCACCCGAAAGAGCACAGGTGTGTAAGTCTTGCCGCTCTCAAACGAGACCCTGACGTCCTCTTGAGGCCCCTGCATGGCGCTCAGACGGGGAGAAGTCAGACGGACAGTACTCTTACCATGACTGACTGGGAGGTAGTCAGGACGACCTCCCTGAGAGTCAGCTTCCCTTGAATCTACAAAGCGTCAGGAGATCTCGTCTCAGGGTGCCAGGCTTCACCACAAAGTCATTCCGTCGGATCCACCGCTCGATCCCATCGCTCCATCTCACGCAGTACTCCTCTCCGTTGCAGGCCAGGACCCGCCCCACCTCCTTGCACCCCAGGAAAGAGACTCCCAGGCCGACGCAAGGCTGCAGGAGACGCAGGACTTGAGCCTTGTTGAGGTGGTACACAGAGACGCCGTCGATGGCGTGCAGCCAGCCCCCGCTGAAGGAGCTCGATGACTAGATGAGGCACTTTGTCAAGAACTGACCTCGAGACTTTAAATTGCTGAGCTGGACTCTGAGGGCGAGGACGGTTACAGGCATTCGTTACTAGCGAGGAAGCTGTACCTGGTCTTGTACGGACATGATCCTGTAGGGCCCTCTGCATCTCACAATCCTGATCTGTGAACAGGGTCAGATCTTGCAAGAAATTTCTTCTAGCAGTTCAACAGGAGGGAGGAGGTGGAGGATTTCTAGCGAGCTTCCGTGCTTCATCAACTTGATGGATAGAATCTCTGCCGACATCATCAGGGGAGCAACCAAGGGGGACAAGCATACCGCTCAAGTCCTCAATGCGCAAAGGAAACATCACACCGTAAGATCTTGCAAGGACGAGGCTCATGGAGGTTGTTGAAGACTGTTGAGGTCAAACGTGCATCTCACATCAAGCAGCAACACTTCTGGTAACGTCACCTCTCGATTCATTGCGCCATTCTTGGCTAGTTCCAAATTCGTTAGCCGAGAATTGTCGATAACAATTAAAATCATCACCATCATTTTCCACAATTCCATGGCCCCCGGACTCTTTCTTCTTCAATCCATACGTTAGTAGCATCTTGCATGTCTAGTTAGAAATGCGTACTCCCATGAAAAGGCTCTCAGCGATCTCAACTTTGAGGTTATGAGTGGATTTTCCATCAATCATATGGATGATGTCCCCTCTGCTTGCAAATATTACTTCTCCTACAGACCTGATTGCTCACCTTCTCAGAATGTCACTCCCCTTCACCTCAGTCTGTAATCATATCCGTCAGCCTGTCAAGTTGGAAGCAAAACTCACCCGATACGAGACATCAACAACTTGAAGGAGGGCCTTGGTAGTCACTTCCACTTGTTTGCACCTCTCCATTCGGACCATCCTCGTCATCACAGCTTTCTTTGTTGGTTCTTCCTCGACTGTTGCTGCTGGATCCTCAGCAAGCCCCTTCCTCTGCAGCAAGGATCATTCCTACCCCCCCCCCCTCTTAGCTTGCTGACCAGTCTGTCAAACTTTTGGCATGTTGCCAGCCTTTCCCTCCAAGACATCGTCGCCCAATCATAAGGTTCTGTTGAAGAAGTTGCATGTTCCACAAGCTCGGCATCGAGCGCTTTAAATTGTCTCCACGCCGCATCTTCCGCAGCCTCGTTGGACGACTGGCGGCTCTCGGTGTGTAGTTTGACCCTTGCCTTGGCCGCCAGGAGAGTTTGATAGGATTGTATTAACTTGGAGCTCTGCGTCCTTGTACTGATTTCACAATTTCAACAAGGGATGATCATGATGACAGATGTCAAAGATCTCGGCACTACCTTGACAGATGCCGATGTTCAACGGCCTCGACATGTTTGCTTTGGAGCACCCTGCCGCGTGCAAGCAGCTGCAACCTGACACTTTCGTAATGCAAAATGTTCGTCAACGTCGAGACTTTCAATCTTGCATCGGCCAGATTTTCTTTGGTGAATGAAGTACAAGAGCTGGGATCCGAAGCCAAACTTGTCTGGACGATCTTTTGGGTCAATAGCTCGTTTTCCATCTGCCACAGCACAGTTCATTTCTCAAGATGAATGAAAGCAGGACGGAGAGAAATAAAGCAGGACGGAGAGAATTAAAGCAGGACGGAGAGTACCTCGAGTGCCTTGCAAGAATCTTCCAGCCTTCGCTTCAGGATGCATTGCTCCAGGTATTCCATCCCCCCGCGCATCAGGTAGTATTCTTCTGTTACATTCCCGCGCTCCTTAGTGACTCTGACCTGCACGAACGTGCCTTGTCTGCGCCACATGTCATGGAAACAGTGGAAGGCAAGGAGCATCCTTGCCTCCCTTGCAGATGAGTGTGCACTTGTACCGCACATCCTTCACCAGTGTAAGCTCTGCCATCGACGGCTTCCACGGTGTCGCCAGGTTGGATCTCAGCATGGAATGCCGAAGTCCCTCCTACCACATGCGCGCAGACCGGCTTAAGGGCCCCATCAACCATCATCTCGCTGGCAAGTCAAGGCGTCAGGTTCATCACATCGCTCATGGCCTTCCCGCCCCCTCACCTCAAGAAAATCCCGAACAAAAAAGTCAATTCAACTCGGAGTCCGAGTTCGGAGGTTCCGGCGACTCGCCGGAAGCTGGAGCCACTCAGGCCCGGCCGGTTCCTCCGAACTCGAACTCGGATGATCCCGCGGCCCGGCGGTGCCACTCGGAGACTCGGACACCGGCGTGATTCGGACATGATCGGATGGCCATCGAGAAATTAATCGCTAGTAGGCCATACTTTTTACTCAAAGTTAAGTTAAGCCACATAACATCATAGCGTTCTCAGTGATGAGCCGCCTGCTGCGATGCTGACTCGACTCACAGCGATGATGTTCAAACTACTTCGTTCGTAATCCGATCGCTTTCAAGACGGTCATTGAGTTCGGACGCCAAAGTAGCTTGAAGGGCACTTCTAATTACATATTCGACCACTGGCCATATCCCAAGTTTCCCACTACCTTTCTCTCCTGACTCTCTTCTCAGCTTTTGCTTGATGCCGACTGCTATGGACCATCGCTAGCGTCAGGGTCTCAGTTCCTGGTCCCAAAGTTCGAACGCTTATCATGACTTGAAGTTTCAAATGATGGCTGTCAGAGTGAACGAAACTGACGTTACATCTAACGTACAAAGCCCTGCCAATTCTCCGAGCGATCAGTAGGAAATTCTGGAGCGAGCATGAAAATATGGACCGAGTACGAGTCAACCTATACACAAAGAATCAGCCATGTACCGACAACCAGGGAATCGCGTGCAAAGAACACTAAAGAACAACATTACAGGTTTGGAATCCATCGCACTCAGAGGAGGTTCTCAGAGGAGGTTCTTCACATCCTCCTGCGAGGTTCCCGGAGGGACAGCAGGCTTGTAGGGCCTCTCGTGGATCCACATCTGCACCAGCTTCAGTGCTGTACACACTCAAGATTTTCGGTCAGGACGGACCTGTGCGATCCACTTGGTATCGAACGCAGGAGATCCGGCGTGCAGGGTCCGGGGATCAGGAGTCCCGTCCTTGAAAGCTGGGAAGAAGAGCAGGGCTTTCCCCTTCTCCGGCCTCACTTTGAGATCCAGCTCCTTGAAGGTAGTCATGCCCCCTCCACTAGCTGGGACATCGTTCAAGTAGACCAGGAGAGTGGCTAGTCTCTGCCCTCCGTTTGCGGCCTCCTCTTTGGGAACTGCGTCCTCGTGCCAATTGAAGAAATCTCCCATCTCATACCGCACTATCTGGGGCTCCTCCATCTGCTCAACGCTGATTTCCGGTAGAAGAGCAAGGGCTTTTTTTATCAGGGTTTCACACTTGCTGTACTTAACGAACCACGTGGTGCTCTGCCGATTACTCCCTGTCAATGAGCCTCCGAAAGTCGCTGAGTTGATCTTGATAGAGTCCCCTGTGCTCTCCCCGTTGACCCCCAGATTTGCGTAGGTCTCGCACGAAGAATCATCGAAGAATCTATCGATGCAGAAAACCGGCGGGTCCACGTTCACAACCTTCAATCCAGGAAATGACAGGTCTACACTAATGTGATTCGAAAGGTCTACTTTGCCTCCAGCAGCTTTCTTTGTATTCTTCACCTTGCTTGCTTTCGAGGAAGAGCATTTCAGAGTGTGTAGTCCTGACCCGATAGGCAGTCTATGAACCCTGCCGACGTGACGAGCCAGGCAAGGCGAAGTCACAGCAAAGCTGCAAGGAGATGTAAGAGCAAAGCTGCAGACCCTAGCAACGCTGATCATGAGCAACGCGCAGGCACGAGCATGGTATCGAAGCTGAGCGACTACCATCGCGCCCCCCCTCTTTAAATCCCTTGGTTGTTCCCCGACTTTCTTTATTGACTGAAAAAATTAGAGGTAACATACAGTCTTTAAAATTAAGGGGTGTTGCCTTAAAATAAGCCCCTTGTGGTCTAGCATACGAGGTCAAACAGCCTACTTGGCGAGGCGGAAGCGGGATAGGGCCGTTGACCAGATGTACATGGCGAGTCGCTCGCGCAGCCCCCCGCGAGCATCAAGATTCACAGACACAACCAGGTGACTCCTCCTCCTCCTCCTCCTGCTCCTCCTCCTCCTCCTTCTCCTCCTCCTCCTCCTCCTTCTCCTCCTCCTTCTCCTCCTCCTCCTCCTCCTCCTCCTCCTCCTCCTCCTCCTCCTCCTGCTCCTCCTCCTGCTCCTCCTCCTGCTCCTCCTCCTGCTCCTGCTCCTGGTGTTA